>NW_017690214.1:0-3448 GCF_001879085.1 Nicotiana attenuata
AGAGCTTAGCTTGTGTAAGGGGGGGGCAGAGCATAGCCCCGAGAGAAGAGAATAATGCAAGGTTTTGAACAATGCAGCCTCTGTGGTTACGCAAGGAGAGACAATGCTTAGTCTCGTGCAAGGAAAGGCAGAGCTTAGCCTATGCAATGGAGCAGGCTTAGCTCATGCAAGAAGAGGAGACAATGGTTTGTCTCATGCAATGGAAGGCAGTGCTTAGCCTTATGCAATTGAGGAGGCAGGAATTAGCCTCATGCAAGAAGAAGAGACAATGCTTAGTCTCATGCAGTGGAAGCCAGTGCTTAGCCGTATGCAATTAGGGAGGCAATGTTTAGCCTCATGCAAGATGGGAAGACAATGCTTAGTCTCGATGCAAGGAAATTCAGTGCTTAGACGTATGCAATTGAGGAGGCAGGGCTTAGCCTCATGCAAGAAGAGGAGACAATGCTTAGTCTCATGCAATGGAAGGCAGTGCTTAGCCTTATGCAATTAGGGAGGCAATGCTTAGCCTCATGCAAGATGGGGAGACAATGCTTAGTCTCGATGCAAGAAAAGGCAGTGCTTAGCCCTATTCAATTGGGGAGCCAATGCTTAGCCTCATGCAAGATGGGGAGACAATGCTTAGTCTCGATGCAAGGAAAGGCAGTGCTTAGACTTATGCAATTAGGGAGGCAATGATTAGCCTCATGCAATATGGGGAGACAATGCTTAGTCTCGATGCAAGGAAAGGCAATGCTTAGCCTTATGAAATTAGGGGGCAGGGCTTAGCCTCATGCAAATAGGAGATAGATGGAAAAGTAAAATATTTCTCAGCTGCAGATGTTCATGATAGATAATTAGTTGTCTTGAGGGCCGTGTTTTGATGTATCTGCGAGTATCGTTGTCTTATTGTACCTGCATTCGAAGAAAGATTTGTGAGTTCTGTGGGGGGAAGGTTGGTTCGTGCTTTTGCCTGCTTGCTTTGCTTTGCTTTGCTTTGCTTTGGAGATCTCATTCGAGGTACCCTGAGTAACATCTGGTTGCCAAAGAAATAAAGTTTTCGAAAAGGTATGCATGCATTTGATAGACAATGTTGTTTTAAAACATTGTAGTTTACGATATCCAGTAAATTAAATGAACCAATGACTGCGACACTTTAGAGACATTGCGACTTCTTTGCATTAGAATTTTGAGGGTCCTTCTCAAAATTCCGCCCCAGTTTAATAAGTGATTCTTCAACCGTTCTGCATATGACGAAGTTTGCTGGATTTGCTCCGGAATTTTGAGGGTCCTCCTCAAAATTCTGCCCCAGTTACTTAACCGATTCTCTGACTGTCTTGCATATGATGACTTCGGCTGGACTTGCTCCGGAATTTTGCGGGTCCTCCTCAAAATTCTGCCCCAGTTTCTGGTTGTGGGGAAAATGAAAATTTTATTGAGATGTGACCGAACCCACAGGGCTGCCTACGTATCCCCTCTTAAACGGGAATCAGGTCAAGCGTAGTTCAGTACATCAAAGAAGAAATGTAAATAATTTAAATATAATATCTCTTGACTGTGTCCGAATTGATAGGCTTTGGCCAAACTTCTCCATCCGTTTCTGCAAGGATGAGTGCTCCAGCATTCTTTAGGCCAAATGACATCATTTTATAACAATACATCCCCCACGGAGTGATAAAGGCTGTTTTCTCCTTCCTCGTCCATCTAGATCTGGGATGCGAAGCAATCCACAAAGGATTGGAGTTCATGATTGGCACAGTTGTCAGTCAGTATGTGTACATTGGGTAACGGGAAATCATCTTTGGGACTTGCTTTGTTTAAATCTCGATAGTCGACACATACTTTGACCTTCCCATCCTTCTTCAGAACTGGAACGATGTTGTCCAACCAAGTAGGATATTCAACCACTCTGAGAACTTTAGCTTTGATCTGCTTGGTGACTTCCTCTTTGATTTTCAGACTCATATCAGGTTTGAACTTTCTGAGTTTCTGTTTTACAGGCGGACACATCGGATTGGTAGGTAGTTTATGAGCCACTAAAGACGTGCTCAAACCAGTCATATCATCATAAGACCATGCGAAAATATCCTCATACTTCTTCAGGAAACGGGTGTATTCTTCTTCTTCTTTTCTGATGGTGACAAGTGGATACTTATGCGGGTTTCTTTGGCTGTTTCGGAATCTCCCAAGTTAACTATCTCAGTTTCGTCCAGGTTGGACTTAGGCTTATTCTCAAAATTCTCAACTTCTCTAACAATTTCCTCAGGTATCACATTCTCTTCATCTATCTCTTTCGAGTCACTATCCTTATGTTGTGTTGTCTCATTACATGTCATAGTCGTTGGTCATCAGGATAGGTAATAATAATAATGTAGAGAGAAAATGTAAAAGATAATAATAAATACTAAAATAGCAATGCATTAATTAAATCTTGAGAACATCAAAACAGGTACGACTCGATGACTCGAGCAATTATTTCAAAACAAAATGCGTCTTAAAACAAAATACTGAAAATGTCTTAAATGCTTAAAATTGCTTGAAAATAAATCATGCTAATTGCCAGGCTACCCAGGAACTCGACAGGCCCGGGATGGTGTAGCAGTCCAATTCTTGAGAGCAACTCCTTTCTCCATGGTCTGGATGGTGAGGTCTTCTTCCTCCTCCTCCTCAATTATTGCATTGCAGTCCATGTATTCATCATCCAGAAATAGATTCCTTAGGCCAGCTAAAGCCTCATCTTCTTCAGATCCCCATATCACGTCAGTCTGTTTAAATGTATGATGCAAATGCGGCATTGGCTGTTCAAGAGGGTAATAGGGACCCTTTCGGGATCAAGTCAAACGTAGTTCAGGCGACTACTTTGATTGTTGCGATCTTTCTTCCGCCTTTTCTTTTCCTTTTTTTTCATTCTTTTCTTTTCCTTCTCTTCTCTTTTCTCTCTTTACTTTTTCTTTTCTCTTCTCTTCTTTTCTTTTCTTTCTCTTTTTTTTCTCTTTTTGCTTTTCTTTTCTTTTCTCTTCTTTTGTTTTCTTTCTTTTCTATTTTTTTTTCTTTTCTTTTCCATTGTTTTTCTCTTGTTTCTCCATTTACTTCCCCATTCGAACTTGCGAGTCTGATTAATGATTCCGAAAGAGGGGTATGCAAGAAAATAGTCGAGGCTCAAAGGGGTAACAAAGGACAAAGTGTTTGGATAGCAGAATAAAAATGCCTTCGTCATTCCAATCTTCAAAACATACCAAGTACAAACTGCGCAGTTAAACAAGCTGAGGAAAACACACAACATCTTTTGATTGCACCAGAATTACTAACCATATTCACATATTTGCCTTCTGTATTTGTCAATTACCTAGCACCATTGGACAACAATCTTGGTACCACGAACGGTCCCTGTAGACCTGGGGCACTCTTGCCTTGGCTTCAAACCGATGCGGCATGATGCATTTTAACAGTATTTATGTTCTATCTGCCCCCA
>NW_017690214.1:5071-5748 GCF_001879085.1 Nicotiana attenuata
TGGTACTTTGAATCCTGCGGGCAGGCGGGTGTCATGTGGCACAATCGGTCCTTTGCAAGTCATGCTACCCTGGCTTTCCACTCTTCGCTTGTCCCTTAAGGACAGTTCTGTGCTTGTCAATTTCCTGGGTACCTCTTCTCGCCCTGTGCTTCCCGTAACCCTTTCATTTCTACTATGAATCTGCTCGTCCTGGGAGCTCTGCTTGTATGGATCAAGGACCTTCTGGGCAACCTCTGCAGGGTGAAATCGGGCATTACGTGCGTTGAGTGGATGTTCATTGTCTGGGGTAACGGATATGACCGGAGGGCAATATTGGGGAAAAGTGATTGAAGGATGAGCGATGGAGCTACTAGGGTAGTTGGGGCGAGCGTGATAAGCGGGTGTATCTGGAGAATATGGAGTGTCATCCGGCATTGTGTTGGGACTCTGGGTAGCGTCCGGGAAAATTGGTGGTGGCGGGGGTGGCGCCTTTCCAGTCATCCAGGCTTGATACAGGTTTGTCATGTGTTGTCTCAGCATCCGCACCTCTTCAACCAACCCATTACCCCGTTCCACCAACTGTTGCCGAACATCGGTATCAAGCAACTCAGTTCTGTTGTTCTCTGCCATTGCCTTTTGCCTTTGTGTTGCAGGGAAAAGTTACTTTTAAAACATCAAACCAACCATCTGTCTGGAAT
>NW_017690215.1:0-971 GCF_001879085.1 Nicotiana attenuata
AAATCTTGCGCGTTTACGCCCCGGTTCGTTCGGAATTTGGAAAAACCTAAAACATGAAAGTTGTAGCCCTTTGAGTTAGCTTTCCAACAATATATTGTGGAGACCAAGTGGAGTTCTGAGCAAAAATTTATGTGTATTTTGCTAGATAGTGCGCAATATGCCTACTCGAGTCTTCGTTTGTTCAAAACTATCAAAGTTGACCCCTGACATGATCCCGACTTAATTCTTTGGGATTTTACTAAGACTTCAAAGCTCCAAATCACTTGAATTCATTCCATAACTTCTATATAGCTCGTAATCACTCCTACAAGGCATAAAACACACAGTTAGTGCAAGACACTAGCGATTAAAGCTCAAACTCAACCAAAGTGCAGTAAATTTGAGTGTAATGATCGACTAAAATACGCAATTATAGCCTATCATCAACATACATAAGGGAACACGTTAATTTAGAAAGGGGAGGGAGCAGATTACAGCATGCTTAGTAATGAAACTTGATTGCATACACATAAGCAGAAACAGGCAAGAGTGAAGGAAACAGTTAAAGAAACATGTTGTTGTTGATGCTTGAAGATTAACTAGGATATACCAGTAGGAAGCAAAGTGCAGAAAGAAAAGTAAGCAAATTTCCACAGCCTAGCCTTGGCTTTCAGCCGGCTAGACGAAGCAGTAACACAAGTAGTAACAGAGAAAAGAGAGAGAGTTTTGAGTGAAGTGTGTGTTCTGAACTCAGATAGTTCGTTTGTGTCTTTGAAAGAAGAGGGGTGCAGGGTATTTATAATTTTTTTAAAACGAGTGAAGGAGAGGTAATAAGTAAAGTCTTGATACAAATATGGAAACAATCACAAGTCAGAATCAATTACCCAAGTGATTCCCCTTTGACTAAGGAATCACTGTCTAACGGGTAGCAGCAGGTCTAATTAAGGAAAGAAAATCAGTTTGGAAGCAGACTGATTATTGCCATATAAGGG
>NW_017690215.1:4960-5748 GCF_001879085.1 Nicotiana attenuata
TACAAGAACGCATTTTACAATTCCCGTATAATAACCAAGCAAGGCGATTAGGATATTCCATCCTAACCGCAAATCCGCTCCCCCTAAGAGTCAAGATCTTGCTCTACTCAATCTTATATGCAATCTAGAATTCCCTCTCCCGAGTTCAATCGTAGATTCGTAGATAGTATTCAATTGGTGATCAAGCAATCAAATAATTAAGCGCAAGATTGAATAAATAAACCAATATGATAAAATAATAAGAACAATTCAAGCTTCAAACTACAACGTTCATGTAGCACCCAACAACTCTAGAACAAATAAACTATGAAACTAAAAGAAGAGAAGAGAGGAAAAACTAGTTAGAAGCCTCCTCCAAGCGTGGTGTGTGTTCCCCCACGTGAATTCTCCTCCAAAGTATGTTAGATCTCTCTAAAGTGGCGTCCTTCCCTTCAAAAATAGGTTTAGTCTTGCTTTTATACGTGTTGGGTAGGTCTAGGGCCGAATAATCTTGTCCCGGGCAAAATAGGACACATTTCACGTCACCGGCGCCCAGCCCGGCGCCAGGCGCCCTCCTTAGCGTCCAAATATTTGTGCATACTGTTTTTGGTGCCAGGCACTGCCTGTGGCGCACAACTGGCCCTTTTTTCCCGGTTTCGTTCGTTTTGGCTCAAATCTTGCGCGTTTCGCCCCGGTTCGTTCGGAATTTGGAAAAACCTAAAACATGAAAGTTGTAGCCCTTTGAGTTAGCTTTCCAACAATATATTGTGGAGACCAAGTGGAGTTCTGAGCAAAAATTTATGTGTATT
>NW_017690216.1:0-460 GCF_001879085.1 Nicotiana attenuata
ACATGACTTAGTACTTTTAGATCATGTTTATTTTTATTATGGCTTATTAATTAACAATATTTATCTTATGCAATTTGTTGAGTATTTTAGTATAATCATGACTCATCTCCTATTATTTTGTATTATTTTATTGGGTAACATCTTATATAGTTTTATCCTACTAGGACCTAAGAAATATTAGAGTACAAATTATAAAATTTATGCTATGAAGATTTTGTCGGGGAAAACCCGAAAAATCCGAGAAAACAGAAAAACCCGAGAAAAAACGTGATTGAAAAACCCGACTTTTGTTGGTTTGGTTTGGTTTATAAATTTAGAAATCCGAGACAATTGGTTTGGTTTGGTTTGGTTTGGTTTGGTTTGGTATGGTAATTGAAAAATCCCAACCAAACCCGACCTATGTACACCCTTAATTGCCATACTATAACTTCACCTCAATCCGAAAGCAAAGTTGAAAATC
>NW_017690216.1:5153-5748 GCF_001879085.1 Nicotiana attenuata
ATTTTGCAGGGCGAAACGAATGTATAATTCTTCATCAAGACTTCTTGTAAATGAAACAAATAGCAACTTCATTTAAGCCTGATCTCCGCTCTTCGAAATATATGAGGTTGCTATTAGGGGTGTACAAAGGAAACCGACAAACCGCACCAATTTGATAATTTGAGTCAAACCGAGAAAAAATACCCGACTATGGTTTGGTTTGATTTGATTTGGTGTTAGAAAAAAAAAACCGACCATAATTGGATTGGTTTGGTTTTAACTAAAAGAAGTCAAACCGAAACCAAACCAACCCAACATTAATATAATTTAAACTCTTTAATAGTTCTCTCTTTTAATGTATTATTTCAAGCTTGGACTTAGAATTTTTGAATGGTCAAATATGTTTTATAGCCCATAAAAGTTAGTAACTCAAATAAAACCCAAAGCAAAATTAAATTAATACTAATGCTAACCAAAAAAAAATTGATTCAATACTAGAAATGACAATAGTATTGGATATTTATTTTTTTAGTTTTGTATTGATTTAGATAGTGAAAATGCATAACTCATTTTTAATATTATTTAGTCATGTAATTAATACTTAATACTTATTAGT
>NW_017690217.1:0-729 GCF_001879085.1 Nicotiana attenuata
GATGACTTTTCCAACATAGCGTCCACTCCCTAATTGATACCAGCATAACCTGATGAATTTTCCAACATAGGGTCACACTCTCTAGTTGATGCCAGCATAAACTGATTACTTTCCAAAATAGTGTCCCACTCCCTAGTTGATACCAGCATAACATGATGGCTTTTCCAACATAGGGTCCCACTCCCTAGTTGATGCCAGCATAACCAGATGACTATTGCAACATAGGGTCACACTCCCTAGTTGATGCAAACACAACTTGATGACTTTGCAACATAGGGTCCTACTCCCTAATTGATGCCAACACAACCTAATGACTTTCCAACATAGGTTCCCACTACCTAGTTGATGCCAGCATAACCTGATCACTTTTCTAACATTGGGTTCCACTCCGTAGTTGATGCCAGCGTGACCTGATGACTTTCCAACATAGGGTCTCACTCCCTAATTGATGCCAGCACGACTTGATGACTTTGCAACATAGGGTCCCACTCCCTAGTTGATGCCAGTATAACCTGATGACTTTCCATTATAGGGTCCCACTCCCTAGTTGATGCCAGCATAACCTGATGACTTTTCAAACATAGGGCCCCACTCCCTAGTTGATGCCAGCATAATTTGATGACTTTTCCAACATTGGGTCCCACTCTCTAGTTGATGCCCGCATAACCTGATGACTTTCCAACATAGGGTCCCACTCCCTAGTTGATGCCAGCATAACCTGATGACTTT
>NW_017690217.1:5498-5747 GCF_001879085.1 Nicotiana attenuata
ACAGACATAGGTCCCATCCCAGTTGATGCCAGCACAACCTGATAACTTTCAAACATAGGGTCCCACTCCCTAGTTGATGCCAGCATATCCTGATGACTTTTCCAACATAGCGTCCCACTCCCTAATTGATACCAGCATAACCTGATGAATTTTCCAACATAGGGTCACACTCTCTAGTTGATGCCAGCATAAACTGATTACTTTCCAAAATAGTGTCCCACTCCCTAGTTGATACCAGCATAACATGAT
>NW_017690218.1:0-824 GCF_001879085.1 Nicotiana attenuata
ACCTTTCAAAGGTCCATACTAATTTCCCGCTTCTCATAACACACAAGAACAACCGTCATAACCGGAGAAATCCTCCACGGTCCACAACTTAATAGATGAGTGCCCTCCAGGCATATATTCTAAATTTAACGATATCCTCACAACTCTTCATACTTGGTGTAACTTCTCAACCACACTTAACAGGTCCACACATCCAAACCATCGGCCGCACTAACGCTGAAAAGCGATCAAGAATCCCTAACCAGGATGCAAAGCCTCTTTCACAAAGCACCGATCTCAGGTGACACTGATGACAATACCACTTACTTTAAACATCGAAACTCTATTCGTGCTCATCCGAGCTCGTGACATCCTTGTCAGCACCGAACTGCAACCTTGATTTTTCACTCTAAATCCCATACTAGTCATTGCACCCAACATGCCAATGTACGATAGAACATGACCCTTATCATAACCCGAAATTGCTAATAGGTCCACACTTCATCACATAAAAGCCTTTCACTGAACTCACTTCAGGAGAATCATAGCAACACACAGGCAATTTCTTATGACCATGGAAATGCATAAATCTCTAAGTAATGGTCTAAGGCACCACAGCCCTTCCGGAATCCGCTTCCACTTAACAAGCCATAACAGAAGAATGCTTCTGAATAACATCAATTACGGCGGCCGACAAGCCTCACACGTACCGCCACAAATCATACGCATAACTTGATCACGCTGAATGAACTGATCACTGACCCCAATATGCCAATTCAACTATGGCTGATCAATCTACCTCCTTCCAGTTTATCCTTGATTGCCTTGGAAATAATACTAACTCT
>NW_017690218.1:4492-5747 GCF_001879085.1 Nicotiana attenuata
GAAATTCATAATCAACTGCCGAGCCAACCAATCATTGAGCCTATACTTCTGACAAGTAACATTACCACATTCTGAACCAAATAATGATCTGTGCTCCTTAATATATTTCATGTAATCAGATTTCACTAATCCCAAATCCAACAACCTCGTCTCACCCAGTACGAACTGCTCAGGCAATAAGCCACCCCGACATGACCAAAAGTCTCATATGATGCCACAATGTGCCAATAGGCTACCAATTAGAATGCGATTCAAAAAGGAAATGAACTCTGAAAGAAATTTTTAATTACCCCGCTCGCGAATCACACATGCGACGCGGGCGCACAACTAATATGAGCTTCCTTCAGAAAATAGGGAACATGACACAATAAACAGATATGGGGAACTGTACTGATCATTACGCTGTTGCGGCGCGCAACCCGATCCAAACACTATAACCATGGCGGCGTGCCACCCGATTCAAATAACATACCCATAGCGGCGTGCCAACCGATCCACACGTAGAACTCACATAAGGAGATATACATCGAGCTAAATTTGCCCATTACAACAAAATACCGAATATCGGTCATAAGCATGCTAAGGGCACAATAACATCCCTGAGGGAACATATAGCGTCAAAAGCTACAAAACTCAAGCACAACTGAGGTGCGATATATATAATCTAAATCTCAAGAGCCATTTTGCTCATAATACGTCATTTCCACACGGATCCTCAACACATAAACAATTTCTCAAGCCGTCTCACAACTCACACGGCGCAACGTGTCACTACACGAAATATCTGACAACGAAATAACACCGTGACTACTCCATAAGGAGCGTTACTGAAATGAACACAACTGGCCTGACATAGAGCCCATATTCACATTTAAACCCATCCACTGACCTCAAGTCGATTCTGATCACATCAAACTAAGCCAATAACCTTTCAAAGGTCCATACTAATTTCCCGCTTCTCATAACACACAAGAACAACCGTCATAACCGGAGAAATCCTCCACGGTCCACAACTTAATAGATGAGTGCCCTGTTATGAGTTTTTTTAACACTATGTAGGTAAATAATCCAAATAATGGTGTAAATAAATTTTTGAAAGATATATCTTGAGGACCTGGGCTTCAGGTCACAACAATGTCTAAGTACGTAGTGAATGGTTATAAGTTCCATACAGAGGATTGCTCTAAAAATAAAATAGTAGCAACAGCGGGTGTGGGTTCAAGGTGGTGATGGCAACCAAGTTGGAGATATTGAT
>NW_017690219.1:0-799 GCF_001879085.1 Nicotiana attenuata
ATAGGTCCTCAAGCGAACCTCTGTTCCAAACCCAGGAAAATCATTATTACCCGCCCGAACCCACCTTCAAACCTCCAGAACCATACTCTTACACTCCCCATTTTAATCTCTCAGCTGAAGAAGAAAAACCTCCCAAAAACCCGAAACAAGAAGAGATGATACGAAAGGTCAAAAGTTTAGAGCAGTCCTTCAGAAACATGCAAGGTCTCGGGGGTCAAGTAAGTGTGGCCTACAAGGACTTGTGCTTGTTTCCTGACGTCCAATTGCCAGTGGGATTCAAACTACCCAAGTTCGACTTATATGACGGCCACGGCGATCCGGTGGCCCACCTGAGGGGTTTCTGCAGCAAGATGAGGGGGGCTGGAGGAAAGAATGAGCTATTAATGGCCTACTTTAGTCAAAGCTTAAGTGGAGCGGCGTTGGAATGGTACACTAGACAAGATCATGCTCGGTGGTACACCTGGGATGACTTAGCTCAAGCTTTTGCATGTCATTTTCAGTACAATCTCGAAATAGTCCCGGACCGTCTGTCGTTGACCAAAATCGAGAAGAAGCCCGGAGAAAGCTTTAGAGAATATGGTTTCCGCTGGAGAGAGCAAGCAGCAAGGGTTGATCCCCCGATGAAAGAGAATGAGATGGTGGATTATTTCCTTCAGGCTTTAGAGCCAACTTACTATGGCCATCTGGTGTCCGCTGTGGGGAAAACTTTCAACGAAGTTGTAAAAATGGGAAGCATGGTAGAAGAGGGTCTCAAATCCAACAAAATTATGAGCTACTCAGCACTCAAAGCAACCACGCA
>NW_017690219.1:4901-5747 GCF_001879085.1 Nicotiana attenuata
CCGCCAGAGCCAGGAAGGCCCCTGATCCTTTACCTGACTGTGTTAGACAATTCGTTTGGTTGTGTACTGGGGCAGCATGACATCACGGGAAGGAAAGAGCAGGCGATTTATTACCTCAGCAAGAAGTTCACATCATATGAGGTAAAATACACTCCACTCGAGAGGACGTGCTGTGCTTTAACCTGGGTAGCGCAAAAGTTGAAACACTACTTGTCAGCATATACTACCTATCTCATCTCTCGGTTGGACCCACTGAAGTATATTTTTCAAAAGCCCATGCCCACAGGGAGGCTGGCGAAATGGCAAATCCCGCTTACGGAATTTGATATTGTCTACGTGACGCGGACCGCCATGAAAGCACAAGCATTGGCTGATCACCTGGCTGAAAATCCCGTTGATGACGAATATGAGCCTTTGAAAACATATTTCCCGGACGAGGAGGTAATGCATATTGAAGAATTAGAACAGGTCGAGAAGCCTGGATGGAAATTGTTCTTTGATGGAGCTGCCAATGCCAAGGGTGTCGGAATAGGAGCTGTACTGATTTCTGAGACGGGGCAACACTACCCTGTTACTGCTCAACTCCGTTTCTATTGCACCAACAACATGGCGGAGTACGAAGCATGTATCCTGGGACTGAGACTGGCCATAGATATGGGTGTTCAAGAAATCTTGGTCATGGGTGACTCGGATCTTCTTGTACACCAGATTCAGGGAGAGTGGGAAACGCGGGATTTGAAGCTCATTCCATACCGGCAGTGCTTGCATGAACTTCGTCAACGGTTTCAGTCAATAGATTTCAAACACATTCCAAGGATGCATAATGAGGTTGCTGACGCTTTGGCC
>NW_017690220.1:0-5747 GCF_001879085.1 Nicotiana attenuata
TGCAGGGATTGCAGGATGGAGACAACGCTTAGTCTCGGAAGGCAGAAAGGTAGCCTTATGCAATGCAGGAAATGCAGATGGAGACAACGCTTAGTCTTAGAAGGCAGAATGGTAGCCTTATGCAATGCAGGAAATGTAGATGGAGACAACGCTTAGTCTCGGAAGGCAGAAAGGTAGCCTTATACAATGCAGGAATGCAGATGGAGACAACGGTTAGTCTCGGAAGGCAGAAAGGTAGCCTTATGCAATGCAGGAATGCAGATGGAGACAACGCTTAGTCTCGGAAGGCAGAAAGGTAGCATTATGCAATGAGATAAAAACGGGTAGTAATAAAAGATTCTTAGCTGACAGATGGTAGCCGATTGTGATATTGCGGCTGCTGGGAAATATTGCGTGCAGACAGCAAAATGCGGGTAGGTGTGATGGCTCAATGCGATTGCGTAATATGTTTGTGACTCGGGCGCCTGCATCCAAAGAAAATTGTGAGTTTTGACAAGGGGAAAAGGTTAGTTCGTTTTCCCTTGGCTTCCGGCATTGCGCATCGTTGGGGTAGCGTCGCTAAACAGTAGCAATTCGAACAATAATTATGCATGATTTAGTAAATATAACATAAGTAGAAAACGGTTTTGTTTAGATGAACCAACGACTGCAACGTGGTTCAAAACATTGCAACCTTTCTTGCTCCGAAATTTTGAGGGTCCTCCTCAAAATTCTGCCCCAGTTTACTAGGTTGGCACTTCTGACGGCTGCGCTGAATGACTGAAGAATCAACTTCAGAATTTTGAGGGTCCTCCTCAAAATTCTGCCTCGGTTTACTGAAGACTAACTTCGGAATTTTGAGGGTCCTCCTCAAAATTTTGCCCCAGTTCCAATAGTAGGGGAAAATGAAATTTTTATTAAATTGTGACCGAACCCATAGGGCTGCCTACGTATCCCCTCTTAAACGGGAATCAGGTCAGGCGTAGTTCAAATTACATCATAGAGAAATCATAGGTGATTACACATAATATCGTTTCACTGCATCTGAGTTGATTGCCTTTGGCCAGACTTCTCCATCCATTTCTGCAAGAATAAGGGCTCCTCCAGTTAGAACCCGGTGAACCATGTACGGACCCTGCCAGTTGGGAGAGAATTTCCCCTTAGCTTCATCTTGATGTGGGAATATCTTCTTCAACACCAGCTGCCCCGGTGTAAACTTCCTTGGCTTAACTCTTTTGTTGAAGGCTCTGGACATTCTGTTCTGGTACAACTAACCGTGGCAAACTGCATTCATTCTTTTCCCATCTATAAGGGCTAGCTGCTCGTAGCGACCTTTTACCTATTCTGCGTCGTCCAACTCTGCTTCTTGTATGATCCTCAAGGAGGGAATTTCTACCTCAGCGGGGATGACCGCCTCTGTACCATAAACCAGGATTTAGGGAGTTTCTCCGGTCGATGTGCGGACTGTGGTGCGGTATCCTAGTAAGGCAAATGATAACTTCTCATGCCACTGTTTGTGACTTTCGACCATCTTCCTTAGTATCTTTTTGATGTTTTTATTGGCTGCTTCTACGGCTCCATTCATTTGAGGTCTATAAACAGTAGAATTTTTGTGTTTAATCTTGAATGCCTCACACATTGCTTTCACTAAGTCGCTGTTTAGATTGGAACCATTATCAGTGATGATTGATTCTGGAATCCCAAATCGGCAAACAATACGATCACGGACGAAATCTGCCACAACTTTCTTAGTCACTGCCTTGTATGATGCTGCTTCAACCCATTTAGTAAAGTAATCAATCGCCACCAGGATAAATCTGTGCCCGTTTGATGCGGCAGGCTCGATAGGTCCGATAACATCCATTCCCCAGGCGGCAAATGGCCACGGTGAGCTAGTCGCAGTAACCTCGTTTGGAGGCACCTTTATCATGTCTGCATGTATCTGACAGCGATGGCATTTGCGAACATATTGGATACAGTTTGTTTCCATAGTCATCCAAAAATACCCTGCTCGGAGTATCTTCTTTGCTAAGACCAAACCATTCATGTGTGGTCCGCATGTCCCCGCGTGCACTTCATCTAATAGTCTGGATGCTTCCTTTTTTTCGACACACCTTAGCAAACCTAAATCGAAAGTCCTCCTGTACAAGATTCCTCCGCTGTGAAAGAAGTTGTTGGATAATCTTCGAAGTGTGCGCTTTTGAGTGGCGTTGGCGAGTTCTGGATATCCCCTGTTGTTAAGTACCTTTTGATGTCGTAGAACCATGGCTTTCCGTCCGCTTCTTCCTCAACGTTGGCACAATAAGCTGGCTGATCGTGAATCCTTACTGGATGGGATCAACGAAATTTATGTCTGGATGTTGGATCATGAATGATAGGGTAGCTAGTGCATCAGTGAACTCATTCTGAACCCTGGGGACATGCTGAAATTCGGTCTTTGTGAATCTTTTCCTTAACTCCTATATGTGGTGCAAATAGGGAAGTATCTTAGAGCTTTTGGTGGCCCATTCTTCTCGGACTTGATGTATGAGCAGTTCTGAGTCCCCGATCACTAGTAACTCTTGAATGTTCATGTCAATGGCCATCTTGAGTCCCAGGATGCAAGCTTCGTATTCGGCCATATTATTTGTGCAAGGGAACCTGAGTTTGGCGGATACCGGGTAATGCTGGCCGGTTTCTGATACTAGGATTGCCCATATGCCAACTCCTTTAAAATTGGCGGCCCCGTCGAAAAACAACCTCCAACCCTCGTAGGATTCTGCAATATCTTCTCCTACAAAGGACACTTCTTCATCAGCAAAATACGTTTTCAGGGGTTCGTATTCTCTGCCGATAGGGTTCTTGGCGAGGTGATCTGCTATGGCCTGGCCCTTAACTGCTTTCTGAGTCACGTAAACAATGTCGAACTCACTCAACAAGATTTGCCACTTGGCGAGCTTGCCAGTGGGCATGGGTTTCTGAAAGATATACTTCAACGGGTCCATCCTGGATATGAGATAGGTAGTGTAGGCACAGAAATAATGCCTCAATTTCTGAGCTACCCAAGTTAGAGCACAACAAGTGCGTTCTAATAAGGAGTACCGGGCCTCGTACGGGGTAAACTTCTTACTGAGATAGTAGATGGCCTGCTCCTTTCTTCCCATTTCATCATGTTGCCCTAGAACATAACCGAACGCTTCATCCAAAACTGCAAGATAAAGCAATAGGGGCCCTCCTGGCTCAGGCGAAACCAAGACTGGTGGCGTTGACAGGTATTCCTTGATTCTGTTGAAGGCTTTCTGACAATTGTCGGTCATCTAGTAGTAGCGTCTTTCTTTAGCAATTTAAAAATGGGTTCACAAATGACTGTGGACTGGGCTATGAACCGGCTGATATAGTTGAGTCTTCCCAAGAAACTCATCACGTCCTTCTTGTTCTTTGGCGGTGGCAATTATTGGATGGCTTTGATCTTTGATGGGTCCAATTCTATTCCTCGACGGCTTACGATGAAACCCAGCAGTTTTCCGGCAGGAACCCCGAATGCACATTTGGCAGGATTCAATTTCAGATTGTACCTTCTCAGTCTGTTGAAGAATTTTCTCAGATCTTCCATATGATCACCGGCTTTCTTGGATTTGACGATGACGTCGTCCACATATACTTCGATCTCCTTGTGTATCATGTCGTGAAAGATAGTAGTCATAGCTCTTATGTAGGTGGCGCCAGTATTCTTCAACCTAAATGGCATCATTTTGTAGCAATACATTCCCCACGGCATGATGAAAGCCGTTTTCTCTGCATCCTCCTCATCCACCCATATCTGATGATACCTGGCGAAACAATCAACAAAAGACTGCAACTCATGCTTGGCACAGTTGTCGATGAGAATGTGTATGTTTGGCAATGGGAAGTCGTCTTTGGGACTGGCCCGGTTGAGATCCCGGTAGTCGACACAGATTCTGACCTTCCCGTCCTTCTTTGGTACTGGCACGATGTTGGCTAACCATGTCGGATATTCCACTACCCTGAGAACCTTGGCTTTGACTTGCTTAGTGACCTCTTCTTTGATTTTCAAACTCATGTCGGGTTTGAATTTCCAGAGCTTCTGCTTTACTGGCGGACAAGTCGGGTCTGTTGGCAGTTTATGAGCTACAATGGATGTGCTGAGGCCAGTTATATCATCATACGACCAGGCAAATATGTCCTCATACCCTTTCAAAAATTCTGTATATTCTTCCTTTTCTGATGGTGACAGGTGAACACTGATGCGAGTTTCTTTGACGTTCTCTGTATCTCCCAAATTAATGACCTCAGTTTCTTCCAGGTTGGACTTAGGTCTGTTCTCAAAATTCTCAACCTCTCTATCGACCTCTTCTGGTATTTCATCTTCTTCTGAATCTATGTCCTTTTGTTGCGTTGTTTCGTTGCAAGTCACAATCGTTGGTTCATCGTCAAGATAAGTAATAGTAATCTTGTATAAAATAGAGTAAATGATAGAGAAAATAATAAGCGAGATATATGATAAACTGAAATGCTTTTTCTAAATTCATAATTGTTTGAAACGTCGGAGCTCTTTTCAAAACTAAAGACAATGCGAAAAGGAAATTAGCTAGTAAAAAGTAAAATGAGATGCATGGTGCTTTTGTTTAGCCTTGCTACCCCGAAGCCTTCTGGGCCCTGGCGGTCCTAATTGAACAATTGCTGAGGCGGTCTCCTTTGCTTGCGGCTTGTATGGATGGGCCTTTGGATCTTGTGGAGTATGCTGATGGTGCCAGAATGCACGAACTAACCTTTGGGGAGGGGAATAAGAAATAAAAGAAAAACAAAAAAGGTAACAAGTTAGTGCGGGTTTTGAGAAAAAATGTTGCAGTATTTAAACACATTGTGCGAGAATATAAATCGCGTCCTAATTTTGGGTGCCTCGTTGTGCCCGAGGTAGGCCTAGCGACAAATAGTTTTGAAGAACTTATAATGCTAAATGCCTCATTTTATTGATAAAAATGACTCTAAATAACAGAAAATGAAATGTCACTATTGGCCATTGGCCTTATTACATCATTAAAAATAAAGAATAAACGACTCCTAACTACTTGGTCCCAGAAGGACCTTCCCCAGATTTGGCATCTTTGGCCCCATCCTATCCCAGGACAACGTTGCAGCCTCTATCATTCTGTTGTTGGGTTGAATTCCTAGGAGGGAAGGCAGATTCCCCAAGTATTTGCGGACAAGTGTTTGATCACTAGAATGGAGGTCATTCCACCAACTCAGCAGCCTCGGATGAATGTTTGTCACCATGCCAAATCTAGGGATATCGTGCCTCATTTTCTGCAAAACGGAGTGTTAGGCCCTTACCCCCGCCAGACTCGACTATTTAAATCAATAATTGGCATAGCAAGCACTTAAGTTCTCCAAATAAATGCACAGAACGTGGAGGCGTCCGTTTGGGTTTCAGGGAAACCCGATGGACTTTGGACAAGGCTATCTTAATGAGTCATTATGTGGACAACATAACTGACTCGGCTAGATTTGGCCATGATGCATGTACAATTTTAATCAGAATGAGGTTTCTATTGGGTATTAGACTGGTACCCTTGAGCGGACAACTCAAGAGGGAAAGGCACGGAACCATCGACTGCACCGCTGATCGACTAGTTTTACCGCAAATATGCCTTTGCCAAATTTAGGGGGTGATAGTATTGGAAGTGCGCAACTACTCATTATAAGCGTTGCTATAGTATTTGTTTGGCACGTAGTGGAATATGTTGTTGAAGTATGCAGTTTACAAGAAT
>NW_017690221.1:0-631 GCF_001879085.1 Nicotiana attenuata
ACCATTAGCACGGGTACTTGGACTTGCAACTAAAACATCTCACCTCTCTCGCTTCTGGATTGCTAAAGAGAACAGAGTCGAGGGACCACAACAACCCTAGCTAATATTGAGAATCACAAATGGCTCAAATTTGAACCACTCGATGACTGCTTAAGTCAACATAAGAGTCAAAAGAGTCACAACTAGAGCTATTTTCTGCCAACAACTTGTTTTTAACCGTACGATCATATGTAAATGTGTTGGTACCAAGTGAAGCATGCTTGAAACCCCTTTTATTCATTTCTACTATATCTACCAAAACATAAAAGAAAACGGACTCAATTCCTTAAGAAGGTTGTCACGCCATCCATCGAGACCTCGCTCGAACTGGGACTCAGGCTAAGTGCCTTCACCGTCGAAGTATTACAGTTCGACCTCGCTCGAACTGGGATTCAGGCTAAGTGCCTACGCTATCAAAGTATTACAGTTCGACCTCGCTCGAACTGGGACTCAGGCTAAGTGCCTTTGCCGTCGAAGTATTACGGTTCGACCTCGCTCGAACTGGGACTCAGGCTACGTGCCTTCGCCATCAAAATATTACAGTTCGACCTCGCTCGAACTGGGACTCAGGCTATGTGCCTTCGCCATCAAA
>NW_017690221.1:5443-5747 GCF_001879085.1 Nicotiana attenuata
GTGCCTTTGCCATCAAAGTATTACAGTTCGACCTCGCTCGAACTGGGACTCAGGCTACGTGCCTTTGCCATCAAAGTATTACAATTCGACCTCGCTCGAACTGGGACTCAGGCTAAGTGCCTTCGCCGTTGAAGTATTAGGGTTCGACCTCGCTCGAACTGGGACTCAGTCTAAGTGCCTTCGCCATCAAAGTATTATAGTTCGACCTCGCTCGAACTGGGACTCAGGCTAAATGCCTTCGCCGTCGAAGTATTATAGTTCGACCTCGCTCGAACTGGGACTCAGGCTACGTGCCTTCCCCATC
>NW_017690222.1:0-5747 GCF_001879085.1 Nicotiana attenuata
TTACACATGTGACATACGCGTGAAGAAGATAAGTCTCAAGGATCAGCAACAATATCTTCTGAATTGATCGAAAAGATTGCATATAGGATAAGGAGTTGAAGTCTCCTTATGAAAAGAGAATTATATCCAGATCAAGAATATGGATTAGGAGTTAGAGTTGTTCTTGGAATCGAATTGTCAAAGGATCCACAATTCGAGTTCTTATCAAACTCTGATTACTAACTCTATAAATATAACGATTGTTCTCTTTTACAGTGGGTTGCACATAAGCAGAAGTTAAGCATATTTGAGAGCAAAAAGATCAAGTCTGATTTGCAAGCAACATATGCGAGATACAAGTGTGCACGTCTGAATCTACATGAACTAAGATAGAAGAACCAGTTTTATCATTGTGTTTATTCTAAGTTTAGTTCAATTGTAGTAGGTTTTCATATTGCACCTTTCAGCTTTATCTAGAAGCAATTGTAATAGGTATATTGAGTATTCAAGTTAGAGTTAACTTGAAAGTGTCGCAACAGTTGAGGCTGTGTGCTACACTGGGATTAGAGTTAATCCTTAGGTTTACAAAGACTTTTGTAAATGCAGTTTTTGGCTCAGTGATTTTAGTGGAGTTTGGGAAAATCCTACTGAGTAGTAGGTCGTGGTTTTTTCACCTTTTGAGCCAGGTGTTTTCCACGTAAAAATCTTTGTGCACTTTACTTTCAGTATTTATTATTCCGCAAACTGCTGTAGTTAGAACACTTAGAAGAACCAGGTTCTTCTAACGCGAAAATTAGGTACCACACAAATCACCCCCCCTCTTGTGTGGTATTGACGTTTATAACATCAAATACTATCTCATCTTCAACAGAACCAAGCACTTCAATTACAACCACTGAAGCTGAAGAAAGAGTGGTTGATGCAGTTCAGGGAACTCCACTAGCACCTGAGAGAGGAACAGAGGAAAACCAGCCAAACATACCCTCTTCCTCTTAGAAGGAACCTCAGACGTCTAACTGGAGACACCAAAGCTCTCATCCGATGGACAACATTATTACTCCTCTAGATTCTGGAGTACAAACCAGATCAAGATCCAAAAATTCACTTGCCATCTCAGCTTTTCTCTCCTAGATAGAACCCAAGAATATCAAGGAAGCCTTGAAAGATGCAGATTGGATTACAGCCATGCAAGACGAGCTACATCAGTTTGAGAGAAACAATGTGTGGCACCTGGTAGCTGGACCCTCAGATCTAACCATTATAGGAACCAGGTGGGTATTCAGAAACAAGCTCGATGAACATGGAATTACCACAAAAAACAAGGCCAGGCTAGTGGTCCAAGGCTATAATCAGGAAGATGGGATTGACTATGATGAAACGTTTGCTCCAGTGGCTCACATGGAAACTATTAGAATTCTAATAGCTTTTGCATCCCATATGGAATTTACCTTGTTCCAAATGGATGTCAAGAGTGCATTTTTGAATGGACTTCTTAAGGAAGAAGTCAATGTCAAGCAACCTCCAGGGTTTGAATGTCATGAGCACCCTGAATATGTTTTTAAACTGGACAAAGCTTTGTACGGGCTAAAGCAGGCTCCTCGAGCTTGGTATGAAAGGCTGTCAAAGTTCCTCTTAGAAAATGGCTTTAAAAGAGGGAAAATTGACAACACTCTTTTCTTAAAGAAACGGGGAAGGAACCTGCTCATTTTTCAGGTCTATGTAGATGATATCATTTTTGGAGCAACAGTTGATTCTCTGTGTGAAGAATTTGCAAAACTCATGGGAAGTGAATTTGAAATGAGCATGATGGGGGAAATGAACTTCTTCTTGGGTCTTCAAGTAAAACAATCCCCAAAGGGTATATCTATTTGTCAGCAAAAATACATCAGTGAGCTCTTGAAGAGGTTTGACATGGAAGCATCAAAGGTGATAGATGAATCGCGCAGCGGACTCAACCTTAGGAAGAGTGGGCGCTAATACTTTTATCCAATAGTGGTATCGGGGTCAATTTCCACAGGGAGCTAGAAAGGGAGTTGGATATTTCCGTAGCCTAAAAATGCGTGTTTGCTTCTAATTGAACTTCTATCATTTTTGGGTTTTTATGATTATCAACTACAATTTAACAAATACTAATTATAACTAAATTATGCTAAGATATTAATTCTAGGTTGTATGCAAGATAGAGAAAGGCACTAGGGTCGTGGCATTTACCTAGGTGGTCAACTAACGGGTAGAGATTCCTAATACAAGAATGATGATTATGGGGCTTATGCTATAACCGTTGCACGATTGCACTCACTCTCACACCTCNNNCACAAAAGGAGCCCACAAAAAGAATCAGTGGAACAACCAACAAAGAAGATGATGGTAAAAAGACCAATAAAAAAGAATCCAGTTAGGCATTTGAAGGAAGCAAAAGTGGAGATACACCACCCTCAAAAGCCACGAAATCCAGTGACCTTGGAGGAATTTTTACCAAGTTGGTTCCGCACGAAGATTTCCCATGAGGGCATTGATGCCTCTTGTTGCCATGCTGACAAAGGGGAAGAAAAGAGTGATGACCTACCGTTGGCACCATCATCGGAAAAGCCCATCGAGTCCACTCCTCAAGAAGTTAATGCTTGTGAGAAAAAGGTCACGTTCACAAATGACGATCTTTTGCTAGGTGACTAAATCGCGCAGCGGACTCAACCTTAGGAAGAGTGGGCGCTAATACTTTTACGCAATAGTGGTATCGGGGTCAATTTCCACAGGGAGCTAGAAAGGGAGTTGGATATTTGCTTAGCCTAGAAATGCGTGTTTGCTTCCAATTGATCTTCTATCATTTTTGGATTTTTATGATTATCAACTACAATTTAACAAATACTAATTATAACTAAATTATGCTAAGATATTAATTCTAGGTTGTATGCAAGATAGAGAAAGGCACTAGGGTCGTGGCATTTACCTAGGTGATCAACTAACGGGTAGAGATTCCTAATACAAGAATGATGATTATGGGGCTTATGCTATAACCGTTGCACGATTGCACTCACTCTCACACCTCTCGGTAGAAAGAGTGATTTTGCCCAATTGACTCTCTCAAGACCAATTGGGTAGGCTAACAAGCCAAGCAACTTAGGGTTCAAGTTGGGTAATTACTCTCTCGAGGTTTTACCCGTTAATTGGGACTACCATTCTCATGGGTCCATCCCAATTCCTTGTTGGGTTAATTTTGGAGTTATAGACACTCTTTCTCAAGAAGAGTCAAGACCCACTAAGCTAGACTTAGTGTTTGCAACCACCAAATCCTAGTTAAAACATAAAATTAACCCAAATATCAAACACCCAACATCATTCAAGCATTAAACAATCACACCCATTAATTACCCACACTAGGGTTGAGCCACAACCCTAGCTAATGGGTTTAGCTAGCCATAAGAGCAACAGAAATTGAAGAAGTAGTAGATAAAATCAACATATTAATTAACTAGAATGTTAATCTACAAGAATCCACGATAAAACAAGATGAAAATGCCCAAAATAGGCTAAAACTTGAGTCTCACGAGTGCTGCTGCTGTCTGATATCTAAAACTTAACCTAGAAATAATAAAATATTCTATTTATACTAGGCTAGAAAAACTGGACAAAAATACCCCTGCGGGGCTGGCGCGGACCGCGCAGAAATGCAGTGCGGCCGCGTAGGGGTCTTGGCCTTCAATCATTCACTTCTGAAGCTGGGGACGCGGACCGCACAAAGAGGTAGCGCGACCGCGCAGGCTAATGGGCGCGAACCGCACAACAATGAAGCGCGACCGCGTGGACACCAACGTTGACCGCGTAGAAAAGAGCGCTGACTGCGCATGGAAACCCCTGAAATGGATGCTCTCTGAATCTCCTAGCGCAGCCGCGCAGCAAATCAGTACGGTCCGCGCTAGGTCCTTTTGTCCCTACTTCAATAATTTTTGACACTTGAGCAGGTTTCACTCCGTTTCGAGCTGATTTTTGACTTTTGTCATCTTGTCGGTCAAACCTGCAATCAAGCGCACTTTGTAAGGATTCTGGGTCTATTTTATGACAACTCATACATCAAGCATAGGCAAGTATGGGCATAAAACGTGTTAAAATCACAGTTATCAACTCCCCCAAACTTAAACCTCTGCTTGTCCTCAAGCAAATAAAAGAAGACCCGCCCCTAAAAAGGAAACATCCAAGTAATTCTAGCTTATCCTAAGGAAGCCTCATCACGCATCAATTGGGACTAACAATTGCCCTCAATACGAATGCATCATTAACACATTTTTAGTCTTTTAAGAACTATGGATCGAATGTGACACGAGAGCATCAAGGGTTGACTCATTTCATCAAGGCGCTTTTCTCAAATACCTTGGTCTTTGTGGAACCCAAACTCACACATCCTCAACTCTCCCTAAGTGAATCTCACTTTTTAGAGTAATGACACACAACCCGAGGTTGATGGATTTTTTTCACTCATTTCTCTCACAAAGAAGGTCATAAGTCCAGCTTTAGGTACCATATGCTTGCCCCTTATGTAAGTATCCACTAATGTAGGCTTCCCTCAACTCAAGATCATAAAGGGCTTTTAGGAGTCATTGTGAAGGCTTTTGGGTGAAGGTAGGTCATGTTTTTGTTCATTTAGGTTCAATCTTCCCTTTAGCACTTCTTTTGATTCATTATGGCATACTTTTTGACTCATTTGAGTATTTCACTTCTTTCAATTCTTTCAAGGGGTTAGAGAGACACATTGTCACTCTTTCTTTTGCAATTCAAACCTTTCTCCTTTTTCTACTTTTACACAACCTTTTTCACTTTGTTTTCTTTGAATCCCCTTTTCGGTTCTTATTCACTTTTGTATTTCTTTTTGTCTTTTTCTCTTTTTCATTGCCTCCCTTTTCTTTTGCTTTTGTGCCTCTTTACCACATTGATGCCTTTCTTGTCTCAACCCCCCAAACTTAGATATTTGCCATTGCTCAAGGGAAGATTTGGGTGCCAAGAGAGGGTCTCATTGAGAACGGGTATAGGCTTGTAGCTTTGGTTCATGAAAGAAGAAGGTTAAGGCTCAAAAGGGTTGAACTAGGGATCATTTCATTGGTAGGTCATGGAAATTGTTCAAATTTGGAAGTTCGGACCAAGGAGGGCCTATATTCACTTCTCAAGTCAAGTTTCACCTATGATTTCGCCTCAACGAACATTCAGGGCAAGTTCTAGACCATCGGCTTGGAGCTTAGACTCACAATTCAAATTCTCACCACACACACTCAGGGTTTGCTAAAGACATCGAGTTAAGAGCCCACAACGACCTTAGTTCCAATTCAAGCGCACAATGGCCCCCACACGACCATATGATGATTATTTGGTCAACACAAGAGTCTCAAGGCCACAATTTTCACCATCCTAAACACAACATTATGTCTTTGACCATGGGATCAAAGGCAAATGTGTTAGTCCCAAGTGAAGCTTGCCTAAGGTCCTCTTAACTACAAAATATTGAAAATCAAAAGAAGAAAAATCAAAAACGGACTCAAACCCTTAAGAAGGTTGTCACGCCATCTATCATTGGGAAGAGCCACCCGGTTCGCACAACACACTACCCTTGGAAAGAACCGTGGCATTAAGAAACCAAGGGCTTATTGAAAACACTAAAACCAAAACAAAAGGCTACGAGCCTCACTACTAGGCTGAAAATGAAAAATTTGAACGAAAATAGAAAAACCAAATGAATATGTACAATGGGGAGTAGAATATACAACGGGATGAATATATACATA
>NW_017690223.1:0-4933 GCF_001879085.1 Nicotiana attenuata
CCTCTAAAAATAAAAGAAAAGGTCTCGAGTAATTAACGTGTGTGAAAGGTCCAAAACTCCATAAGACAATATCAAACAGTTGGGCCCGAGAATTGAACAAGTAAAGCAAGCCATTTTCACCCAACAGCTTCAGTTTCATTACTCAGGAATTGGGCAGACTGGGCCCGTAACAGTTCACAGGCCCGGTATCAAATCAATTGGGCCTGCCTATAAAATTACGCAGCTAGACCAGAATTGTTTGGGCTTCATGAATTAGAGCAACCCAGCTTGATCAATTGATGTAATATGTAATTGATTTGCGGACCTAGCTTTACACCTGTGTCAACTTATGAATTCTGATTTTGCACTCAAGATGTATCACTTTAAGTTATTGTAGTTGATGAAACTGATGGCCAGTGATGTTAATGAAACCGGATTACTTATAATCAACTCTAATAAATCACACTTATTCAACAATGATTACTGACATTTAAATCACACATGAGTCTACGGCTAGTTTCTGATTTCGAATCATACATACATGGCCTGTCTACTAGACCTAGACGAACGTGAACAGCTGCCTATGCGCTGCTGTTTGCATTCGATTACCAGTTTAATAACAATAAAAAAAAATAGTCAACCCACATTACACTAAGGGCTCTATTTTAGGAGGAATAAAGTCCTAACCACAACTAACAGTCTACTACAAGTTAAACAAACAGGAGGCCGGGTACCACCTCGGGACTTGCGGGGATGCCGTTGGCTCCTTAGAGCCTTACTTCTTCTTGATGGAGGTCCTCGAAGTCGGGTACCACCTCGGGATTGGCGATGATTACATTGGCTCCTCAGAGCCTAACTTCTTTTTGATGGAGGTCCTCGAGGTCGGGTACCACCTTGGGACTTGCGGCGATGCTGTTGGCTCCATAGAGCCTAACTTCTTCTTGATGGAGGTCCTCGAGGTCGGGCACCACCTAGGGATTGGCGATGATTACGTTGGCTCCTTAGAGCCCAACTTCTTTTTGATGGAGGTCCTCGAGGTCGGGTACCACCTCGGGACAGGCGATAACTACGTTGGCTCCTTAGAGCCCAACTTCTTTTTGACGGAGGTCCTCGAGGTCGGGTACCACCTCAGAACTTGTGGCGATGTTGTTGGCTCCTTAGAGCCTAATTTCTTTTTGATGGAGGTCCTCGAGGTTGGGTACCACCTCGGGACTGGCGATGATTACATTGGCCCTTTTGGCAGGCAAATTATTGCCGTTTTTTCCATATATAGTGTCGCTTTCGTTCCTTTGGAGACCTCGCCAATTTAGGTAGTTACCCTTCTTCTTCTGTACTAAGCCTTTCATCACTTCAGTACTAACGCGCTTGCACGAATTCTTGCTCCAGTTCTCTGGTTTTGCCACTGCTATGACTGCCACTTCGAGGTCTGTCCGGTAGAAAGGGGAGAGCTCCGCCTTCGTTATTCGGGACCAACGAGAGCATACCTTGAAGATTACTTCTTTGATAGGGGAAGATCATTTTGGGTTAGTGAGAAAAGATTGCGGCTGGAGGGATAAAGTAGCGTTACAGATACTTTCCCCGGATGAGGGCATCACGGATCGTGCCGATGGATTCTTGAATGTGTAGACGTATCCTTTCACACTAGCCCCCTTGATAGGATTGTGCTTGACTTCTGTTTAAAGTATCGAGTTACCTTGGCGCAGATCCACCCGTCACTTTGGTGAATAGTGTTGATGATGAGATTCTTCGCAGAGAAGGCGGCTCTTGAATTCATGCTCAGTCATCTTATTAGGCTGTATCTGCCCTTTCACCATCAAGTTCTGCTAACCTTGCGATGCCGGTCGACCACGCCCCTTGTTGTCGACGATGAGGAAGAAAGAGATCGGGAATGGATGAGTCGATTCGTCCGAGTTCAGACCCTAACGTTATCCCCGTGGAGTTCATTCCATTCCCTGAGGAATGGAATTAAGGACCTAAGTGGTACATTCCATGCCTTCTCAGTTTTGTTTATGGCGGAAGCTGGTTTCATAATAGTGCCTTCTTTTCATTTTCTGCAGCGGTTTCATGGGCGCCGGCGATGTTCCAGATCTACCGGGTTGGGTTCGGAAGTTGGGGACCCACTCGACTCGTGAGGAGCACAAGTGGCAAGCTTTGTCTCGGGGCAGATGGGAAGTAAAACATCACGGTGCATGTTGTGCTATTTTTTCTTTTCCCTTCTTTCATTTGGGGAGGCATTTTCCATTTCCGCGTATTAATCTTATCGCTGTAGGCATGCGAGGCCGCGCTCCTTTGGAGAGGGGGAAGGGTTGCTAGCTTCCGGGCTAAAGAACGATAACAATAAGCGAGAGATGCCTTTGCGTAGCGACGGTGTTCAAAGTGAGGCAAACCTGGATCGGGGGCTCGGAGTGGAATTGTCGATTGAGCCGACTGCACCCGTGGTTTCCGGTTTTGGAAAGGCGGTTTCTCCTCTGCTGCCATCCTCTATTTTCGCCGGAGATACTTCGAGGGGTGCTCGAAACCCGGGGTCATATGTGCCGAGCGACTGTGCCTCGACTGGGGTCGACTTATTCGGAGCCGGGGAGGCCTGGCTAGCAGATGTGTGCTCGACCTTCGAGGAAGTCCAGCGGCTTCACTATGCGGTGAGTTTTGTCACAAGTTTTCTGAGTTTCGTGCCCTCCCATTCTTATCGTGTTTTCTTTTTGCAGGCTTTTGATACGCTTAAGTCCGAGCTGCTTCGCCGGGAGGCCAGGCTTCGAAAAGCTTTGGACCAGGAGAAATCGCTTAGGCGCCTTTGCGAAGAAAAGGAAAACGAGCTGGCGTGTTTACAGTATGAGGCGAGTCGGAGCCTGAATTATGAGAGCTATTTGAAGGAGCAGGTAGTTTTTGTTCTGACTGAGCATCTGTTCTTTCTTCTAGCTCCTGAGGCTAGTGTTTTATTTATCTCAGTTGCAGAAAAAGGCGGAGGACTTGGAGCTCCTTCGGAATGAAGTTGACCGAACCAAGCGCGAATATGATGAGTTGAAGGCTCAGGCGGGCACTCAGACTTTAGTGGAAGAGGGTACTCTGGGCAAAGTCTCCGCCCTTGAGGCTCAACTTCGCTTAGCTTGTGACAATGCTTTGGTTCAAACAAATGTGATCACGAAGCTCGAGTCCGAGCTTTCGAAGGTCAGGGCTGAGATCGTTGAAGCCCGGGCTGAAGCCGTGATGAGCCAAACTATGGCTGACCAGGAGATGGCGATCTATTTGAAGGATGCTGCCGATGCTCAAGCTGAACTGCGAAAGGCCCTCGATCGTGAAGGCAGGATCAAGGAATATGCTCGTTGCAAGTCTCGAAGAAAGACTCTCGATCCGTGCTAGGGGTTTTGTCCTCTCGGAAGAGTTGGCGCGAGCTAGGGCGGACAAACGTGATGCTCGATTTCTTCTGTCTGACACCGAAGGAAGCGAAGACGAGGATGGTAGGCCGTAGCCCCCAGGGGGGCGTAGATTTTGCCATCTGTATGTAGCATTTTCAAAGCATGTTTGTAGATGGAGATTGCATTTTTTCGTATATGTGTATAAAGAAAACCTCGTGGCTTTACTTCTTCTGTATCCCTTTCTATCTCGAATTTGGTCGATTGAACTGGTCTTTTCTGTCAATAGGAATCCTTAGATTCGTGATATGGCCCTGAGGCTCATCGGGCTGGCCCGTAGGCTTTTATGTACTCGGCCGTTGCGAGCCTTTAGTATAAGTTGGCATTTGAGCTCTTATGCTTTTGTTTTTAGACATGTTTTGATCAACTGTTTTGGGTTTAGCCTCCGAGTCGGGTTTCGACTCGAGCTCATTTGATCCTCAAGTTTTTGTATTTGCATGGGTTGGCGATAATGGCTCTTATGCCTCGGTCGAAGTGACCTTTTAGTGTAAGCTGGCGTTTGAGCTCTTACGCTTTTTGCCCTAGAACATTTTCAATTAACTATTTTGGGTTCAGTCTCCGGATCAGGTTTCGACTCGAGCTCATTCGAACCTCAAGTTTTGTATTTTTGCGGGCTGGCGACAATGGTTCTTACGCCTTGGGTCGAAGCGACCTTTTATGTGTGCTGGCGACAATGGCTCTTACGCCTTAGGTCGAACCAACCTTTTATGTGGGCTGGCGACAATGGCTCTTACGCCTTAGGTCAAAACAACCTGTTATGTGGGCTGGCGACAATGGCTCATACGTCTCGTGTCGAAGCGACCTTTTTATTGGCTTTATTTTTCCCTCGTTATGGTCATTTTGAAATAATTTTTGCCTGACTCTTCGACGGTTCGGGAAGAACCTCGATTACGAGCCATTTTGTGGCGATGATCGAGCACCTTAGGAGGTTTAGCTCGGGGGTTGAGTATCTCGAAGCCTGTGATTTAGAGCTGACATGGTCGAAGCTCTTTTGCCTATGTCGAGGGTAGCCAAATTAACCAGTTCTTTTCGAAGTAGATTCGAAGTAATTGAAGGCCTGTGATTTTGTAGCGACGGTCGGGCATCCCTGAGTCGCGTTAATTTGGCTGGTACAGCCCTATGACCGGAGTCATTTGTGCTTGGCGGAGCCATTTTTGATCCCGAGTGAAGTAGTTTAGGTGTCTATTGATAACTATGATTTTAACATGTTTTATGCCCATACTTGCCTATGCTTTATGTATGAATTGTCATAAAATAGACCCAGGATGCTTACAAAGTGCGCAAAATTGCAGGTTTGAGCGACAAGATGACAAAAGTCAAAAATCGGCTCGAAACGGAGTGAAACCTGCTCAAGTGTCAAAAATCATTGAAGTGGGGACAAGAGGATCTAGTGCGGACCGCACTGATTTGCTGCGCGGCCCCGCTAGGAGATTCAGAGAGTATATATTTCAAGGGTTTCCATGCGCGGTCCGCGCTCCTTTCTACGCAGTCAGCGCTTGTGTCCACGCGGTTGCACTTCATTGTTGCGCGGTCCGCGCCCATTA
>NW_017690223.1:4971-5747 GCF_001879085.1 Nicotiana attenuata
GATTGTGATATATGAGAGGCCGAGGGCCAGATTTATTATGCCACGAGGTGGCTTGTGATTGATATGAGGCCGAGAGCCTGTTGATTATGCCACGAGATGGCTTATTATTTTGCTTGGTCCGTAAGGGGCCCCTCCCGGAGTCTGTACACCCCCAGTGAGCGCGGGTACCCAGTTTGTGATGTGATATAGCCCGAGGGGCTGATGTTGTTCCATGTTGTTGCCCGGGGGCTGATACGAGTGATTGTGAGATAGCCCGAAGGGCTGGTTCTATTGGTATTTTTGCCCGAGGGGTTGTTTGTTGTTTCTATGTTTTTATACTGGTTTTCATTCACTCGTTCAAACTGCTAAAAGATGTTTTAAAAATGGTTTTACTGAATTAACAAGTTTTTGTGAGTTTTTACTGTTTACTGCATTATGCTGGTTTTACATTGCCTCGCTGTAGCATTTTGCTGTGTATTTACGTGTTTTCTTATCGCTCAGCTGCCTTTACTTTTATTACTTACTGAGTTGGCGTACTCACATTACTCCCGGCACCTCTGTGTGCAGATTCAGGAGTCTCAGGTCACGCTATAGCGAGGGTTGATATGCTTCCACCAGGCTGTTTGGAGTTGACTAGGTAGCTGCTCGGCGTTCGCAGTCCAGTTCTTCTCTTTCCTACTTTTATTTTGTTGTCCTAGTTTCGTAATAGACTATGTTGTCTCTTCATACTCTTAGATGGATTTTAGATGCTCATGATTGATGACACCACGATGTCGGGCTGTGTTTTATTTCCGTCA
>NW_017690224.1:0-5747 GCF_001879085.1 Nicotiana attenuata
CGTGGTCAAATTCCAAGAATATAAATTTCTACGTCTTTCTACCAAAACCCCAAATTCTACCATTTACATGCTAAAATCCATACATAATCGATGTATTTAACTCGAGATGGATGGGATTAGCTTACCTTATCGTTGATGATGAAAAATCCCACTTGAAGCTCTCCAAAATCGCCCATACCAAATGAAAAAATAGGGCAAATGACCAAACCCCCGATTTTTAAAACACATCTCTGCCTCCAGCACTTTCCGCACCTGCGGTCCCTTGACCTCTTCTGTGGTTCCGCAGGTGCGAGCCAAACCACCGCTTCTGCGGTTTCCTCCAGGCTCCCATTTTCCACTTCTGTGCTTCCATTCCCGCAGATGCGGTCCCGCTTCTGCGGCCAAACAACCACATCTGCGGTCCTAGCTTTCCTTTGCCAAAACCGCATCTCCGACTATTCATTCTTTATTATGGAAATTTCAAGTTTGGTAATGTTTATGATTATATATGGCTTTTGTTGTATGTATTTATTGCTTCATAGTTAATATTCTATATTCTAATAATAGAGAACTGATATTTTCTCTTTATATTTTTATTTATTAAAGATTCACATGGAGATACCAAAAGGCTCAAATTGAAGACTAGGGAAGCATTAAGTTTACCTCAGGGAGAACGTGTTGTGGTGGAGTTTGATTGCTTGGATCCGATTGGCGAAGCACAAGGTCTTCTTGCAGGCGTATGTAGCATTTTAGCNCCTCAAATCATATCAGACAACGCTAACACCACGAATCGAGCCCCAATCCAAGCTTTATGAACTTTAGAATTTCAAACTTCTACTTTCGATGTTTAAACCTATCAAATCACGTCCGATTGACTTCAAATTTGGCACCCAAGTCATATTCGACATTACGGACCTACTCCAACTACCGAAATCGAATTCCGACCCGATATCAAAAAGTCCACTTCCGATCAAACTTCTCAAAAACCTTCAAATTTCTATCTTTAGCCAAATGACTCCAAAATGCTCCACGGACATCCAAATTCACTTCCGATCGCTCTCCCAACTCCAAAATCACCATACGGAGCTTCTCCCAGAGTCAGAATCCCAAACGGATATCGATAACGCTGAAATGCACTTCAACCCAAACTTATAAAATTTCTTCCAAAATGCTAACTTCCACAATAGGCGCCAAAATGCTCCCGGGTCATCCAAAACTCGACCCGGATATACGCCCAAGTCCGAAATCATCATACGAACTTGCTGGAATCTTCGAATCCTGATTTCGAGTCATTTACTCAAAAGTCGGATCTTAGCTAATTCTTTCAACTTAAAGCTTCTGAAATGAGAATTTCCTCTCCAAGTCAACTCCGAACTTCCCGAAATTTAATTCCGACCACGCGTACAAGTCATAATACCTGAATTGAAGCTGCCCATGGCCTCGAATTGCTGAATGGCGAGCTAGGGCTCAAAACGACCGGTCGGGTCGTTACAATAGATAACCAATGAGTAACCAATGGATAACCAATGGGTCAAACTTTTACATTTGTAAAGCCTCAAATTGGGGGTTCTCAAGTTAGAGAGACTAATAATTCTCCCAAAAGTGATCATATACAAGAAGTCATGGATAATATGGGTAACCCATATTATCCGCCGGTTAACCCATTTTTTTATCTGTATTAAATATGGGTCGGGTCGGATAATTGATCCGTTTTTTCATTATCCGTTTTCGACCCGAACCATATCCGACTCGCCCCGCCCGTTTGCCACCCCTAGTTACAAATATGAGGATCTCGTTCATTACTTCTTCGGTGACACAAACCTGACGTTTGAACTATGTTTGTGACGATCCGATAGGTCGTTTTGAGTTCTAACTCTTATTTCCATGTTAGGAGACCTCTATTAGCTCCATTTGATGTTTTTCAATTTGCATGCACAGTCCGTATCTTTTTACGAAAAGATTTTATGTGAAAATTTGAAAAAAGTATGATTTTTATCTTTAAAAACAACTTGGGTTGACTACGGTCAATTTATTGTGAAAACGATCCCGAATAAGTATTTTGACGATTTCGGTAGGTCCCTATCGTGAGTGTATACTTGGGAGTATGCTCGAAATTAAGTTCGGAAGTCTCTAACTTGATTTGACTTGTTTTGTCAAAAGCTAGTAACTTGAAGGCTTAAATATTTCTTAGGTTTGACCGTAGATTGACATTATAGCTACCGATTCGGATTTTAGTTTCGAGACTTTTTATAGGTCCGTTTTTCTATTTGAAACTTGTCTGCAATATTTGGTGCAATTGGGAGTTGGTTTGATATGATTCAGACGTTTAGTTATGGTTTTAGTTGTTCTTGAGCTTCCCTTTGAAATTTCATGTGTTTTTGAGGGTTATTTGTTGTTTCAGATGTTATTTTGGTCATGTGATTGCGCAGCGAGTTTTTATGATATTAATACACTTGTGTGCATATTTTGCTTCGAGCCCGAGGGGCTCGTGTGAGTTTCGAACGCGTTTCGGATGAGTTTGAGATGGTTGAAGACTGCTAGTATGTTTCAGTTTTGATGATGGGCTGGTGATGACCTGTTCAAAAATGCAAACTCCGCTTTTGTGAATTTGAGCTCGCCATTGCAATAAGGGACTAGGTAGGGCAGACGTCGCGTTTGCGAAGAAATGTTCTCAAATGCGGACATCTCAGACATCGCTTTTGTGATGGCTTATTCGCATTTGTGACTGAGCATTGGGCCAAGGCAGGTTCGCAAATGCGAACCTTTCATCGCACTTGCGGTTGGACGGGAATCACATTTGCGATGGTTTTGTCGCAATTGCGACTACATCAATTTGGGGAACAGTTTGCATTTGCGACCTGTTTCTCGCATTTGCAAACAATTGTTCGCAAATGCGACAACTGCAGTTGGGTAAAAGATGGAAAAATCGGGGATTACCTCATTTTATACCATTTTTCAATCCAAAGAGCTCTAGAGGCAATTTTTCAATCTAATTTTCTTCCCAAAATTATTTATAAGCAACTTTAATCCATTTCTTTTCAATTACCCATTACTTTTCATGTGTTTTCAACATCAAATCTAATATTTTCATCGTAGAAATCGGGATTTGGGTAGAAATTTGAAGATTTTGTAAAATTGAGATTTAGACCTCAGATTGAGGTCGAATTTCGAAATAAATCACACAACCGGGCTCGAGGGAGAATAGGTTATCGAATTATTATCCGAACCTCAGGTTTTGACCAAGCGAACACGGGATTGACTTTTATTGACTTTCCAAAATATGATCTAAATTGAACCTTTTTCATTAATCGGTTGTTTCTAAAGCTTATTTTAAACTGTTTGATCAATAATTTGCTAGATTTAGTTTGTTGGGAGACTTGTTTAAAAGGCAAAGCCATGATTGGTTGATTGCTTTGGTTACAGAGTGAGTTAAGTGTCATGGTTAACCATTACTTGAGGGATTAGGACTCGTTGGTTTATTTTCTACGTGAATTAGGTGCGAGAATGATGTATATGTGAGGTGACGAGTGCATATTCATTTTTATTGGGTTAAAGCATGCGTGTGAGAATTGTTTCTAGTGCTGCGGTTTTTATTTGACTTTTATTTTCATGCTTAGGTTAGATTATTACTTTTAATTATTCTCCTCATATTTATTGTTTATTTTTTAAGGTGTTGAGAATTTTGGAAGTTGAATTTGTTATCATGGCTCCTTAATTGAAGTGAAATTATTTTCCGCCTTGCATTTATTATTTGGATTTGTACTGTTGATTGGTGAGGAAGAGTGAAAATCATGAAGAGTGTTGCCGCCTCTTATTTGCATTCATTATCATATATTGAGAGAATGATAGAGTAAAAGCATGAAGGGTGATGCCGTACCGGTGATTAAAAGCACTAAGCGTGATGCCGTGTCATTTTATGTATGATATCACATGGCGATGACGAGAGTAAAAGCACAAAGGGTAATGTCTTGACAACTTTATTTTATTACCTCATTTGATTCTCGGATTTGTAATTTACTTGGTTTTATTGTTGCTTATTTCTAAAGGTGTTATTTTGTGATTTCGTACTTCCTGTTTTTATGATATTTTCCATTTCGCATGTCCCCTCCAAATTAATATTTTATCATTTTACTTGTTATTTTGCTTCTTTGCAGATATATCTGTATAGGATTTTATGTAGGTATCTTGTCATAGCCTAGTCACTACCTCATCGAGGTTAGGCTCGACACGTACTAAGTATATTAGGTCGGTTGTACTCATACTACCTTCTTCACTACTTGTGCAGATACTGGTATTGGTCCCAGTAGTGCTTAGAGGTGCGTCTGCTCGGATCATAGCTACTCTAGAGACTTGAGGTAGAGCTTCTGGCATTCGCAGACCTTGAATTCCCCTTTATCTTTAGTGTTTATCTCATTCAAACAATTGTATTTATTTCAAACTATACTAGTAGACTTCTAGTTGGTCATGTACTGATGACACCAGACTTATGGGATTAGAGTTAGACCTTGTTATGTTAAGGGTTTATTTCATGTATTTCAGCTTTAATCATCGTTAATTATTATTATTATTATTCTATTTTGAACTGTTTAATGTTGACTTGCCTAGTAAGTAGATGTTAGGCGCTATCACGACCCCGAGGTTGGTATTCCGGGTCATGATAAGTTGGTATCAGTGCACTAGGTTGTTTAGGTCTCACGAGTCATGAGCAAGCTTGGTAGAGTCTAGATGATCTGTACGGAGACATCTGCACTTATCTTCTAGAGGCTATGGAGCTTCAGGAAAAATTTCACTTCTTTCTTTCCCGATCGTGTAATTTTATTCTGTCATTATTGTCTGCTCATTCCATTCTTGTTCTCTATAAAATGGTGAGAACACGCACAACATCTATAGTCGGGCAGGAGCCGGAGCCCCCTATTGCAGCCCATACCATGGGTAGGGGTCGGGGCCGAGGCAGAGGCAGAGGCAGAGCTTAGACTAGAGCTCATGCAGAAACACCCACAATGGATCCTCAGATTGATCATGAGGAGGAGATCCTAGCTCAGACCGCACCAATCAGACCCGCTCATGTTCTGGAGAGATTTATAGTCACTCCCGTGCTTCAGGATACTCTAGTTCGCTTGGTGGGACTTATGGAGAGTGTGGCTCAGACCGGTGCGTTTTCTGGTGGCATCGGTTGTCTCTTAGGCTCGGGGGAGGAGCACAGACTCCCACCACTCACACTCTAGAGCAGATGGCTCCCATATATCAGACTCCAGCAGTTCTGCCGGTTGGGGTAGTTCAGCCATTTTTTGTCTAACAGACTGGGGAGAGACCCGCGATGTCTTCTGAGGGATTGATGAGGTTGGATAAGTTCACAAAGCTCTTCCTTATTCACTTCAGATGTGCACCTTCTGAGGAACCATATGATTATTTGGATTGTTGCTACGAGGTGCTGAGCAACATGGTATTATTGAGTCCAATGGAGTAGGCTTTGCAGTGTTTCAGATGACCGGTTCGGCCAAAAAATGGTGGTACGATCATGTGCGAAGCAGACCAGCTGGTTCACCGCCACAGACTCGGGATCAATTTTCGCAGTTGTTTCTGGAGAAGATTATTCCTTTCACTTTGAGAAAGGAGTATTGCAGGTAGTTTGAGCACCTTCAGCATGTTAGCATGACTGTTACCCAGTATGAGACCCGATTTGTGGACCTAGCTCACCATGCAATTATCTTACTCCCTACTGAGCGGGAGGGAGAGAGGGAGTATTTTTCTTATTTTTCGTTTATTTT
>NW_017690225.1:0-472 GCF_001879085.1 Nicotiana attenuata
TGATTTTACGATAGTCAATTGACTAGTAGTTCCATTAGCTAGTTTGGATCCGGCCTTGAAATTGATCTTGGCTACAACTGTTGTTAAATTTGCTGAGTAATTATTTAACTGTGGATTAAAGTCAGAGGGTTTGGGTAGCCAGTAATTCTAGGGGGATTTCAGGGGTAGCTTGGGTATGGAAAAGGGTAGTTTTATTAGGAATAGTAGTTTTAAAAAGTAGGGAAAGGGTAGTATAGAGATTGTAATAGGTGTAGGACTTTCTAGAATAGACTTTAGTATAGTTTTCAATAAAATAGGTGTTGTTGCTTGAGTAATGAGTTAAAAATGAGGGACTGAAAACCAAATAAGAGAGGGACTAAAGAGAAAAACAAAAAATCTAGAAAAAGGGCTTTAGATTTTGCCTAATAAAAGGCACGCACATTTGCCTTGTAGAAAAAAGTGGGAGACCTTGGAAAACTCCTAGAAATTGGAG
>NW_017690225.1:4955-5747 GCF_001879085.1 Nicotiana attenuata
TCCGCTCACTTATCTTTGCACGAAAACTCCTCGTGTTTCCAGGCAAAGAGGGCAGCTGTGAGCACGTTGATTTTTGCCCTATATATGAATTATTCCCAAAAATCCAAACAAAATAATTTTTCTTTCCTTATTTTACACTTTGGTGAATTTTGTGTTATTTTCTGTTAATTGTTGCATTTTATTTGTGCATTTTAATGCATATGAAAATATAAAAAATTACACTTGAAATTTGCATTTAGGATTTAATTTCATATTTTAGGATTAATTAGTGGTTAAGTTGTTTTTAGAACAAAATATGAAAAAATGAATAAAATAGTCCATTTTTTGCATTTTTAATTGTTAATTGTTGAGTCTACTTTTAAATAGGATTTAATCAATTTTGTAGGAATTAATTAGCTTAGTTTTGAATTTTTAATAAAATCATAAAAATACAATAAAATACAAAATGAAAACAAATAAGTAAATAAAATAACAAAAAGAAAAGAAGAAAAACAAATAAAAAGAAATTAAAATAAAGAAGCAAAGGGCTGGCCAACATTGGGCCATTTTCTTTCAAACACTCAAGCCCAAACCCCAAACCCCTTCCAAACCGCTCCCAGCCCAAACCCGTCTCCTACCCGGAGCCTTCCCCGTCCCAAAACGACGTCGTTTAGTTCCATTAGATCTGAGCCGTCGAGGATACTTGATCCAACGACTCGGAACTAGGTTAAGCTTGATATAAAATGGTCGGATAAGCCCTACCCCCCCCCCAATCCATCGTCTCTCTCTCACCCCACTCTATCAGAGACGCCT
>NW_017690226.1:0-511 GCF_001879085.1 Nicotiana attenuata
ATGACATGTTGCACATACACTTTCTGCCCTGAAATAATTTGGCAGTGAATGTTCTAGTAACATGGTTCTTGCCATATCTTGGAGGGTTTTGTTTTTCCTTTCGACAACTCCATTTTGTTGAGGTGATCGTGGTGCAGAGAAATTATGAGTGTATCCCTGATCATTACAGAAGTCTTCAAATGCTCTACTTTCAAATTCTCCTCCATGATGACTCTGGATTGTTGCAATCAGATACCCCTTTTCTCTTTCAACTTTCTTACAGAAGATCTCAAAAATTTTCAGTGTGTCATCTTTATGAGATAAGACAATCACCCAAGTGAAACGTGAGTAATCATCAACAATAACAAAATCATATCTTTTCCTCCTATACTGCCAGTTCTAGATGACAATGGAAAATAATTCATCGGCAGCAAGGTGACGGAGTTGTCGCGCCCCAAAAATCGAGGAGCCGACCGGCGCTCAACCGAGTAAACCCGACTGAGCAAGCCTGTTAGGTTTAGATCGGAAGAGC
>NW_017690226.1:1429-5747 GCF_001879085.1 Nicotiana attenuata
TGCGCATGCCATTGAGTTGCATTTGCAATTCCTCAAACTCTTCTTGAAGTACTTCTTTTTCAATTTCACATACTTCATGTTTGAGCCTCCAGTCTTTTACTTCTTTATTGAGTCTCTTAAGCTCATTCATCATTTTTGGAGACTATTTCAAAGTTAGATCAAGAATATCCTGCAATTCATTGCATCTTTCACAGTTATAAGATCTTATCTCGCTTGTTTCACCTCGTGCCATGAAACAGTTCTCATTGTTATCTTTGCATTCGTCATCTGAAGTGTCCTCGTCTGTCCAGCATCCTGAAGATTTATTCATCTCGTTTCCCAGAATCGTCATGAAGCAAAGATTTGCTATCTCTTTGTGTTTTGAACTGTCTTCATCACTCCAACTTCCAAATGATTAGTTCTTGTTAAAGCCTCTAGAAATTTTCCTTTTAAGATCTGGGCACTCAGCTTGAATGTGTCCAAATCTTCCACACTCGTAGCACTTTCCATCATTCTTATCCTGTTCGTTGTATTGCCTAGATCGCCTAGGTGGAATCCTTCCTCTTCTCGTATTCCTGAATCTCTCATTAAACCATCCATGTTTCTTGACATCATAGCAATTTCTTCTTGAAGGGCTTCAGGATCATCATCGATATCATTTTCAGCTATTTCAGTTGTGGCCTTGAATGCGACTGTTTTCTTTTTTTTCTTCTTGATTAGTTTTCTTAAGATGTGTCTTCTCAAAAGCTATGAGTTCTCCTCGTAGTTCATCATAAGATAACTTATTTAGATCCTGAGATTCAAGTGTGACTACTTTGGTCTGCCAAGTAGTTGGTAGGCTTCTGAGAATCTTTCTAACTTGATCACCACTTGAATATGGTTTGCCGAAGGCTTTTAGATCGCTAATTATTTTGCTGAATCTGGCAAATATCTCTTCAATAGACTCTCCTTCTTTCATTTGGAAGAGTTCGTAATCATGAACCAACATGTTGATATGTGTTTCCTTTACCTAGCTGGTTCCTTCGTATGTAACCTCAAGCTTATCCCACATCTATTTAGCTGTGTCACAGCTAGAGATTTTCTCATACTCTTCACCACTTTTTGATCCGATGCCTATCTCATGCCATGCTTCTTCTTTCTCCGAATCGGTTCCTAGTGTCAGTCAGTCAAGATTCGCCATCAAGAGAGGGAAGAGCCTTGACTTTAGGTGTTATAGAATTATAAAGCAAGTTTATCGCCTTATTGTTGACTTGTACCACTGCCATTTGCTCGTTTGTATATGAGTCTATATCTTCAGGATCAGCAAGTGGTTGAGTGGCAGCTGGCAGAGGATAATTTCCCTTTTTGATGACTCTTCAAACTTTAACGTCATATGCTTTTGCATATATCTCCATACGCACTTTCCGTGGGAGAAATGTTGTCCATTGAAGTATGGTGGCCTTACTTGCGAAGTTCCTTCCTGGAAGAGTGCTCCTACAATAACTTGATTTGCCATGATCTTTTCTCACAAGCTGTTAAGCAAAAGAAAAATGTGAGCCTTGCTCTGATACCAATTGAAAGTACAAGAGGGGGTGAATTATTTATTTTTAAACTTAATTACTATTAGTTGACTAGTTTTTCAATTAGTCGACTAGATGTAATAAGTTGACTGCAGTAACAACAGAATTTAAGATGCTGAAATTAAATGCAGAAATTAAAGACACCAGAATTTTTAGGCTGGTTCGGATTCAATGTGAATCCTAGTCCAGTCCCCTTGGGTTGCAAGGGAGTTCTTTTTAGTGAATGAGTTTCCTCGAGTACACAGAGAATGGTGTGATCTACACCAATAGCTTAGTTCCTATATCACTCGTCTCTTTTGATACAATGCCTCACCAGTGTTGTTCTCTCTTCTTCTCTAGCTTGTTACACAACAGATCTTAATAGAGCTACAATGTTTGTTTGCAGTAGAACAAAGAGAGGGTGTTTGGTTCGATCAAAGTATGTGTGCTAAGGAGAGATTACAAGTTTAAATACTTTGAGAGAGGCTTGAATTTTGGAAAGATTTGCCAACCCAAGAGATTTGATCCTTGAAAAGAGATTGATTCTTTCCAAGAATAAGGCTATTCCACAATGGCTCTTTCGGATGAGAGGCTGTAAAGATTTTCCTTTGTGCGTGTGCCCAGAATCTTGATTCTCCCATATTTATACGCTTGATTGAATATTCGGCAGGATTTTCAATATACTTGATTTATTTGATTCCTTTAGTTTAGCCTTGAAAGATTCCGTCAGTATCATTTTCTTCCTTTAATCGCGCCTCGTTTTCTTGATGTCCTCTGATTGATTCCGTCAATCTTGTATACCAATCCATACGATTCTTGATCATTGCGATTGATTTCTCCAATCTTGCATGCTATCCAAGAGTTCCTATACAAAGAGCAAATATATTATTTTCATCATTAAAATTAGATCTCACATTCTCTTCTTCATCTAAAAATTATGATTTTTTTTTTCCTCCAGTTCTTCATTTACTTCGAATTTCAGTACCAACTCTTCTCAAATGAAGGCATCCCCTAAAAGGGACATTTAGGAAATTCCGAGATGGGTGCAGTGGGGTATTACTTTGAGATTTTACTGGATTCGATGAAGCTATTCTCAGAATTTTTGTGAGTTTGGTTTATTTGTTAATGATTCTTCACATGCATGTGGTCATTCATTATTTTTGTAAATTGCAAAAAGAAGCAGTGGTATTTAGGAGAACTCATTTTGAAGAACACTATCCTATAGCAGACATGAATCTACATAGCAAAATAAGTCACAAATAGATGTATATAGAGTAGGGGCTGCTTGTAGATTGTGATAAATTAAGGGGTTCGAAAATGACACCACTGTCACTAAAAAAGGGGGAAGGGGTGGATATGGATGGATTGTTGTATCGGACTTGCAAACTTGAATTGTTTTTTTGGATATGAGTGGATTGTTGTATCGGAATTGCAACTTTAGAAAGTTTTTAGATATGGACTGGATTGTTGTTCTTTTAGTGATTTTTTCTTCTTCTTTTTTTAATGTTCTTTATGGCTTTTCTAATCATCAAGCAAATATTTTCCAGTTATATTCATATACTTTACCAAGTTTGGTTTCATTTTGAAACAATGCATTCTAAGAAATTGTCTAGCGAAAGTAATATTTTGTTAGAGTTCTGAGTTTTTTCCGTGGGTTTACTAAAAAGAAGAATTTTTATCAAGTTAATTTTGCCCTGTCACTAATTTTCGTACCTACGTTCAGCTTCTGGTACCATGATATTGCTGGTTTTTTGGTTTAATTTTCTCACTTTTACTGTATTGTGGAACAAACTTGATTTTCTATTTTTTATGCTTCAATAAGAAGGTTGAGAGAAATCTTACCTTCACCTATCTTTAGGCTCTTTTGTATTGGCCAGTAAAACAAAAAAGAAATGAGAAACAAGATGTAATCGTCAAGTTAGAAAGTGCAATATAATATTTTTGCTGGAACTTATGAAGGAGTTTTTCTAATTGCACCATGTGGTGGGTATGGTACGGTGGCTTCTCTGTTCGCTTGGACATTTTCCTGCTGGATTATCACATGCATGCATGGGCGAAGCTACACTATGGTAATGGTGGTCAATTGACCATCCTTCGTCGGAAAATTACACTGCGTATATAGGTAAAATATTAGGTTTTAGACGTATATAACATATATTGAACACCCTTTGTCATGGAATTTTTTTACTCTTTCAAGTTTGAACACCCTAAGGAAATTTCTGGCTTCGCCACTGCATGCATGGTGCTGGATTTTCACATGTATGGTGGTAACTGTTATCATATTTGCAAACTGATGCACCCAGGGTCTTCGGTTATATGCTTAAATCAATTGATTTTGTTCAACTTTTCTATTTTGCTCCCATTCTCTTAGAGTTTTGTTGGAAATATGATAAATCTGTTTACCAACATCACAATTTCTATTTCTTTGGTAGTTAAAACTATAACTTTATTAACGCATTGAGATATGCAGTAGGACATTCTTCATGGCATTGGACATTGGTTATGTTTTTATACTTTTTTTTATGTACTTGTGCAATATGAGGTTCATATAAATGACTTTTAGTACTGCCGTACTGTGCAACTTTAGCTACTTGATACACATTCTTAACTTAATTTATAATAAGGAACTCATTATTCGTAATATGAAAAACTGGGTATCTCGCTGACGAAAATTTAAAGGGTATTTTACACTTTTTAATTTTTATCCATAAAGCAGGAGACTGATTCAAAATGATCCAACTTGACCTTAAAAGGATTAGAGGAATATAAAGAGGAAGCCTATAGAAGAAAAAAGGAGAGAG
>NW_017690227.1:0-620 GCF_001879085.1 Nicotiana attenuata
GCGATCTTTCAGCCATGCAATGCGGCAATCGTTTCAGCTGTGCAATGTGGCAATCTTTCAGCCGTGCAATGCGGCAATCTTTCAACCGTGTAATGTGGCGATCTTTCAGCCGTGCAATGTGGATGGAGACATCGTTTGGTCTTGGAGGGTAGAATAGTAGCCTTATGCAATGCAGATGCAGATAGAGGTAGAGCTTAACCTCGGAAGGTAGAATAGTAGCCTTATTCAAGTTGGAAGGCAGAATGGTAGCCTTATGCAAGTTGGAAGGCAGAATGGTAGCCTTATGCAATGCAGATGCAGATAGAGGTAGAGCTTAACCTCGGAAGGCAGAATAGTAGCCTTATGCAAGTTGGAAGGCAGAATGGTAGCCTTACGCAAGTTGGAAGGCAGAATGGTAGCTTTATGCAAGTTGGAAGGCAGAATGGTAGCCTTATGCAATGCAAATGTAGCTAGAGGTAGAGCTTAACCTCGGAAGGCATAATGGTAGCCTTATGCAGTGCAAATGCAGATAGAGGTAGAGCTTAACCTCGGAAGGCAGAATGGTAGCCTTATGCAAGTTGGAAGGCAAAATGGTAGCCTTATGCAAGTTGGAAGGCAGAATGGTAGCCTTATGCAATGCA
>NW_017690227.1:5115-5747 GCF_001879085.1 Nicotiana attenuata
TCTTTAGACCATGATGTCCTGGGCCATGAAGCGTATAATAAAGGATTCGCAGGCTATGAAATGATGCTCTCGGGCTGTGAAGATGGTGCCTCCGAACCATGGTGCCTTTGAATAATGATATGCAAAAGATTGAAAGGGATCCTCAGGCCATGACATGGCGTTCTCGGGCTATGAGGATGGTGCCTCCGAATGATGACGCCTTTGGATAAGTTGGCAATATTTCAGCCCATGAAGGATGGAGTAGCATGCGGCGATCTTTCAGCCGTGCAATGTGGCGCTCTTTCAGCCGTGCAATGTGGCGCTCTTTCAGCCGTGCAATGTGGCGATCTTTCAGCCCTGCAATGTGGCGATCTTTCAGCCATGCAATGCGGCAATCTTTCAGCTGTGCAATGTGGCAATCTTTCAGCCGTGCAATGCGGCAATCTTTCAACCGTGTAATGTGGCGATCTTTCAGCCGTGCAATGTGGATGGAGACATCGTTTGGTCTTGGAGGGTAGAATAGTAGCCTTATGCAATGCAGATGCAGATAGAGGTAGAGCTTAACCTCGGAAGGTAGAATAGTAGCCTTATTCAAGTTGAAGGCAGAATGTAGCTATGCAAGTTGAGCAGATGTAGCTATGCATGCAGATGCA
>NW_017690228.1:0-724 GCF_001879085.1 Nicotiana attenuata
AGGGGAAATGACCCTTCAACCGAAAACACTTCGTTCCCGCAAATTTCCTTTTCTTTAACCTCACTCTCCGCCTCATTATTATTTATTATTCTTAAATATCAAGCAAAACCCAGTTCAAGAAAGCTATATCAGATTGACATTCTTGCACATTTATTTCGAAAAAACAAAAATGGGTGTTTTTTCTGGTCATTGGCCTTCTGAATCTGAGGTAAAATTTTCATTTTTATAGTTCATATTTTGTTGTTTTTATTGCATTGTCGATTTTTGCTTAATGGGCTGTTGATTTGATTCTTGTTATTGATTTCAATTGCTGTTTCACTAATTTACTGTGGAGACAAACCAAGATAGTTCTAGCAATAAAATTGTGATATGCCACTATACAATTCTCGCCCGAAGAAAATATAAAGAATTTCTGGTACTTTTTATTTTGTATAATATTGGCTTGAGATGAGTTTATATGGTGTAACATGGTCAGTAAGGAATTATATAGACGACCCCAACTTCTTGTTGCCAATATACAATTCTAGTCTGAAGATTTGTGGATACAAAACACATTACTATCTGTTACAGAGCTGGGGTTCTGTATGTGATAGTGCTGTGTTGCTAGAAGTGTGATGATTTTACCTAAACTCATTATGTCATGATTTTATGCCTATTTTATGTGCCTATGTTTAACTAAATTTCAGTAATGTGGTTTAAAAACTCCCTTTTTCTGTGTGTGAGA
>NW_017690228.1:5024-5746 GCF_001879085.1 Nicotiana attenuata
TATACCCTTCTTTCTAAAACCCATCCAAAAGCCACATTACGGTCCAAAGAAAGACCTTCTGATCAATTTTAAGAAATGTCAATACGAGCAGGTAAAGTGATTCATGTTGGGGACAACACTCTGGCGCCAAAAGGAAAATGATGAAAATGAGAAAGTCTTATTGGTGAAAACCCTCACGGGCACCATAAGGCGATGTGAGTTGAGAGAAATAAAAATGAGAGAGTCTTATTGGTGAAAATCTTCACGGGCACCATAAGGCGAAGTGAGTTTGAGAGATATAAAAAATGAGAGAGCCTTATCGAATTTCTTTTATTTTTCCGTCTCAACAATTGACATTTCTGGGAATATTGACGAAGAAATACTTAACGTGAATATTTTGACAAATTCGGATAATGAACTATTAAGTTACCTCCAACATGTACGTGATATGATATATCATGTTTAGAAGTTGCTTATGTACAGTTTCTTTCTTGAGATGTTTCCACACTTTCTGGATATTTTGGAATTGCTTGTGACATTGCTCTAAGTGTATTTTGAGTAGGTGCCTGGTGGAAGTCAGATAATAAAGCTTAAAAAGGACCTTAGGAAGGGGTGAAACTGTATTCGTCAGCCTGGTGGAATCTTGCATAGGCAGCTGGCAATCTGCCCTTTTAGTTTCATACGCCTTCAAAAAATTTCTTTTCCCTTTTTCCGTTTTTAAAGTGCCTTTAATGTTTATCTGT
>NW_017690229.1:0-679 GCF_001879085.1 Nicotiana attenuata
GGGAGTATCATGCATTGGTTTTTGAAAATAGTGGTTGAACTCATACATGCATGTCATTCTATAACCTAAAACCTAGTAAGAGTGATTGGGTAAGAGTAAAAGATGGTACAAAGATGGGTTGATGGCCTAATTAAGTTTGAGTAGAAATTGTGAACTTCTTTTCTAAGTCATACGCGTTAACTTGTGCACTAGATTGACGTTGCTAGACCATTTGGTGAATTGGAAATAGAATTTAAAAGGGAATTCGGCTCCAGGTATGTATGGCTAACTTTGAACTTGTAAAATCGCCTTGTTTGGGTGTTTGAGTGCTTGGTATGTGATTTCTACGTGATTTGTTTGTGAAATTACTGTGATTGGTATGGTTGAGTGATTGTGGTTGTGCCTTCGCTATATTGATGCAAGTAATTAGAAATAAACCAAGTTTGCGATTGTGAATGTGCTATGTGGTAAGAACTCTAAAACAAGTAATGGAAGGAAATGGGAATTGATGTGATCGGAATGACCGTGGTAGTAACTTATGTGGTTTGTCGTGGGAAATTATCGTTGTGATTTATCAATGCATATGAGTAGTGGAATACATGGAAATGGTATTGATGGCTATGGAAGTTCATGTAAATTGTTGTTGTTGTTCCTTGAGGGTCATTGTTGTTGTTTCTTGAGGATTGTTGTTGTTATTCTT
>NW_017690229.1:4946-5746 GCF_001879085.1 Nicotiana attenuata
CTGTCGAGGCCCCGAAAATTTTTTGGCTCAAAACCTGTATCTTGTGGTTCGGACCCTTGGTATTGATCTAAGCTTGTAAAAAAAATCAAAAGAATCAATTTTTTTCCAGAAAATGCCCTTCTGCAGCCTAGAATGCGGTCGCAGATCTAGTATGCGGACCGCATTCCTACCGCAGAGTGAAACAGAAGAGTTGTCAAAATTAATGTTGAAAATGCGATCTATTATGCGATCGCATAACAAATATGCGGACCGCATAATCGTCGCATAAGTTCCTCAAGGATTTGTGAAGGTCAGTTCTGCGGTGCACAATACGACCGCATAACAGGAATGCGGACCGCATTCCTGTCGCAGACCCAAACAGAATCATCAGAGTTTTGGGAGCAATTCTGCGGTCCAATCTGCGGACCGCATTTCAGTTCTGCGATCGCAGAATGCAACCGCAGATCTTGCTCGGGCTTTTATTTTCTAAATTTTATACCCGACCCACTTTGAATAAAACACCCCAACCCCTCATTTTTAACGACCTTCTGCACAAAATAAGAGAGAGGAAGAGAGAGTCTTGAGAGAGAAAGTTATCTTCTCCAAATTTGATTCTTCAAAACCATCCGGGCCGGGAAATTTCAAGCTTATCTTCATCCCCCCTTTTTCTTGCAGGTAACATCCCTAACCCTTTTCACTAAATTTCTGGTTTAAACTAGGGGGGGGGGGGAGTATCATGCATTGGTTTTTGAAAAATAGTGGTTGAACTCATACATGCATGTCATTCTATAACCTAAAACCTAGTAAGAGTGATTGGGTAA
>NW_017690230.1:0-5746 GCF_001879085.1 Nicotiana attenuata
CTGACCTTTACCGTTGGTTGATTACCCCTTAATTAGGGGAGACCTTACTGATTTTATGCATGAGATTCTGTAAATTTCCCTAATTGCTGAACAATTGATCTTTTACCTTATTCTGTTTAATTCTTAACTACTATATATGCTCTGCTCTATTCTCACTTCTAGAAACGAACACTAGTTCAAAAACACACTTACACTCTAAAGCTCCTTTTTCTGCTACTTGTGATATTCACTGGTCTAGCAGGCTGTAAGCCAAGGCTAGATATTGAACTACACCTGCTTTACATTCTGTGTTCTCTTCCTTAACTGGTATGTCTCAGTTTAATTTCTGAAACCTAAAACTTTGTGTCTTTTATTACTGCTCATTGTCTTGTTTAGCATGCCTGATTATGTCTTGCTCAATATGTAACTAGCATGCCTAAATTATAACTGCTTGTTTACTGCTTCATCTAGCATGTTTAAATCTTGTTTGTTCAATATGTAGTCAGCATGCCTAAACTATGAATGCTTATGTGATGCTTGTACATCATGTTTAAATTCCTGTTTGCTCTTCTTTACTGATGAGATTATACCTAATCTCCTGGGGCTTCAATTGATCCTAATTATGTATAGGATTATGTCCCATACCCTCTGTTTTCAACATGGTTTTGCTATACTCCTGCTATGTGTCTCAACTACCTACTGTCATGACTAACCTATTATTCTATAAAGCTCCTGAAAATTCTGTGCATTTTGCTGTTTATATGCTTCCCCTACAATAATGTGTATCCTATGTGTCCCAAACCCCTCTATCCCTGTGTGGAATCTGTTTGCCAAGTGTTTCTGAATCTGGTTGTTCTGTGATTTGTGTTTTGATTTCAAAAGTGTTTTAAAACTTTTCTCAAACTGTTTTACCACCAAACTAGTTCCTATTTCAGAAAACCTTTTTCAGTCCTACAATCATCTCTATACTATCTTTTCAAAACCCTTTCAAAACTATGTCAAACACTCTCACTTTACTCTTAAGTCAATAGGTTCTGCCCCTCCAGTGTGTGTACTGCCTTGGAGTCCTCTTGAGATTCCTCTGAACTCTGGCACACTGGGGCTGGCCCTTCCACACTGCACATATTTAGTCCCTATTGTAAAAGTCTGGGTGTGAGCACTGCCCGGGATCCTTGAGGTCCTTAGGGAACTCTGACACACCTGGACATAAATTGGCAATGAGAACTCTTGGCATTTGAGACTACTTAAGGCCTGGTATACCGAGATTTGCTTTGGGTCTGTTTTGGGCTCTCTATAGCTTAATTTCTATTCTATTTATGTAACTTTTATTCAAACATTGGTCTATAATAATTTGCAAACAGATAATGGGGTGACTAGTGAAAAAGGGAGGGTAGATATGTACACTATGGGTTTAAAAATCGGGTAGATAATATGCCTATAGGATTACTTTGGTTCAAATGTGTTTTTGATAGATAACATGTCTATAGGGTTTCGTTTTGGTCCAAATAAGCGCTGCCTGCTCTACTTTACATGATTAGACATCATGCCTATAGGAAATAAAATAAGGTTCAATTCTCATTACGGTATATATTCAAATCTGTCTCTTTAGAGATCATGCCAATAGGATCTAAAAATCAGTTTTAATTAGAAATCATGCCTACAGGATCTAAAATCAATTTTAATTAGAGATCATGCCTATAGGTGCTAAATCCTTTTAATTAATTATCCTACTCGTTTCTTTATTAGTCTTCAACGCTGTATTATTCAATGTCACTAGAAAGCATGCATATAGGATAAAGGACTCAAAAATGATTTTTCCAGAATTGCGACTGCTTAGGCAAACCTTGGGGCATTAAAATTAAAACCAGTTCTGTTTATGTGTGAAATTACCCAGGCTTAACAGGCTATAAAACCAGTAGGCAAACTGGTTAGGAATTCTTCCACTTTCCTTGCATCCTGAATCTGTAACATCCATCTAGATACCATGCTTCTTAGGGTTTCTGAACTTTCTTCAAAACTTGTGTTTTAGACATGCCGTTTGTTGCCTATGTACATGTGGAGGTAAATGTGAGCCTGCTAAATGCTTGTCCTATGTGTTATTTGCCTGTCGCCTAGATTTTTACCTTTTATAAACCTTAAGCTGTCTAGAACTGTCCAGATTTAGAGGTCCTAAATTCCTCCGGGACAACCAGGAAGGGACGGGTAGCAGCACGCTTAGAGTTCGTTAATTAAACTCGCTCATAACCACTAGGGGGGGGGGGGTAATGGGTAGTAAAGGATATGATGACTGCGCGCTAATGTCACGTGTAGCCCCTCATTGAGGAGTGATTACTGGGCATTGCATGGGTATGATCCTGTAGGCTAATCAACTTAGGACTTCCCTTTCCCAATTCCCGTATGTGTTTAAATTCTATAAATTCCCTTTTCTTTACATGTACATGTGTAAGCTATTCAAACCTCTTACTTTCATTACTTGAATCACACATGTATTTAGGACATGAAAATATGCCTTTATTTGCAAATATGTGTTGAAACTGTTACTTGTTCAAAATGACTGATTCATATAAGTTCGGCCGGGACCCACCGTTGTGGACCGCAAGGGGTGCCTAACACCTTCCCCTCAAGGTTATTTCGAGCCCTTACCCTAATCTCTAGAAATGCAACTAGTTACATGAGTTAATTACTTTAGGTGCCCTAACGCACCATAATCCATTAGGTGACGACTCTTCAAAACACCCAATTCCCAAAAGGAAACGAGTTGATCTCCCATGAATGTCGAAACACGGACTTTCTCCGCGAGGAGGACAAAAAGGGGGCGCGACAAAGTTGAGTTCTCATGCTCAGTAGAGAATAATTAGGCGAAATTATAGAAGATGCAGGAAGGATTCCGACAATTGGAGAAACCATAACTCCAGACCTCTTTAATTTAGTCTCCAACCCTTAGTATCTTTAATTGTTAATTTACTACTTTAGTTTGTTAGTTAATTAGTTAGACATAAGAATCTTAATATTCATAACTTAGGAATTGTTTGAGCTTGTCTTCTTAGTGATAATAAACAGTTGTAGTAAGTGTTAGTTCTCTGTGGGATTTGACGCTGGACTTTTAGACCGGATTATATTTGCAGCGGCCGCTTATCCTTTTTAGGACTAGAGTTGGGCGTGATCAATGGGTAATTCAATTCGAGAAAAATTTCAGTTTGTATGTTAATATATAAAGGATATCTAGAATGAAAAATCTCAAAGATCTTCAAAAATTTTAAGTGTAACGACCCGACCAGTCGTTTTGAACTTTTGCACTTCGCTCGTTAGTTCTCGGGCATAATTAGCCCCGTGTGATGTAATATGACTTATGTAAATCGTCGGTTTTGGTTTTCAGGGTAATCGGAATGGTTTTGGAAGAACAATTCTCAGTTGGAAGCTTAAAATTTGAAAGGTTTGACCAAGTTTTGACTTGTTAGTATATGATCTCGGATTGAAATTTTTATGATTTGGTTAGCTCTGTTAGGTGATTTGGGACTTAGGAGCGTGATCGGAATGTGTTTTGGAGGTCCGGAGTAGATTTAGGCTTGAATTGGCAAAATTAGAATTTTGGCGTTTGCCGGTTGATAGGTGAGATTTTGATAGAGGGGTCAGAATGGAATTCCGGGAGTTGCAGTAGGTCCGTTGTGTCATTTGGGATGTGTGTGCAAAATTTCAGGTCATTCGGACGTGGTTTGATAGACTTTTTGATCAAAAGCGGAATTTGGAAGTTTTTAGAATTTCTTAGGCTTGAATCCGATGCAAATTTGGTGTTTTGATGTTGTTTTGAGTGTTCCGAAGGTTGGAACAAGTTTGAATGATGTTATGGGATATGTTGGCATGTTTGGTTGAGGTCCCGAGGGCCTCGGATGAGTTTCGGGTGGTTAAACGGACCATTTCAAGTTGGATAAAATTGCAGAAAATCTGCTGTTGGTGTTGCAGACAGTGGTTCTTTGCGGAAGGAAGGCTGTGAAGTTGGCCTTCGCGTTCGCGAAGGAGGTCCCGCGATCGCGAAGGGTTGAGCTCGTTGGTCATCGCGTTCGCGAGGGTGACGCCGCGTCCGCGAAGGGTTGAGTTGCTGAGGCATCGCGTTCGCATTGGGTGGTCGCGTTCGCGTAAGAGGAATTTCTGGTAAACTTATGTTTGTGCTTCGCGAACGCGTGATATTGACCGCGTTCGTGAAGAAGGCTTTTTATCAGCTGGGCAGAACGTTTCAAAAGGCCATATCCGCGACCCTTCTTCATTTTTTCACCATTTTTGAACGGGATTGAAGCTTTTGAGAGGGATTCTTGAGGAAACCAAAGGGTAATCTCTTGGAGGTAAGATTCTTGACTTCGTAACTCGTTTATATGTGATTAAAGGCCTAATTAGTGATGAAATTTTGGGAAAAATCAGTGCTAAATGGGTAATTAGGGCTTGAGATTAAGAGAACTTAAAATGGGTATTTGAGGGGTCAATTGAACTCCGATTTCAGTGTTCTTGATATGTATAGACTCGTGGGAGGATGAGGATCATTTTGGCGTAAACTTATCGAGTTCCGAGATGTGGGTCCGGGGGCCTGGTTTGGCCAATTTCGGGATTTTTGGTATAAATTGGATATTTTCGAGTGGACTTTGTTCCCTTAGCATATTTTGATGGTATGAATCTGCTTTTGGCTAGTTTTAGAACATTCGAAGGCCGACTCGAGAAGCAAAGGCATCGCGGGCTAGGGATTGGACCGGATAGAGGTAAGTAATGATTGTAAATACTGTTCTGAGGGTATGAAACCCCGAATTTCACATCGTTGTGCTACCTTGAGGTGACGCACACGCTAGACGACAAGCGTGGGGTCATGCACCGTTGGGAATTGTGACTTGGTCCATCCCGTACGACTATTAAGTCGCGTATTTTACTTGAGAACTATTTGATATTGTTATATTTTGGAAATATTATTGCGTTTGGGGCTAAATGCCGTGTCTGGGCCTTGTGCCGATTGTTTAGATCCTTAGGGGCTTTTACTACTGTTTTTACCTCACTGTTTTAGCTAATGTTTACATTTAGTCTTGCTATTTTCTTACTGTTTTCATAACTCGATTTTATTCACTCCTTTGATTTCATAAAATGATTTTTGAGCCGAGTACTTGTTTTACTGTTAGCCCGAGGGGCTTGAGTGAGATCTGACTGAGTAAGGCCGAGAGCCTGTGTTGTGAGGTTATCATGGGATCGGGCTGCGCGCCGCAGCATGTGGTACCGATTGGTAATATATGAGAGGTCGAGGGCCTGATTTATTATGCCACGAGGTGTCTTGTGATTGATATGAGGCCGAGAGCCTGTTGGATTATGCCACGAGATGGCTTGATATTGCGCTTGGGCCGTAAGGGGGCCCCTCCAGGAGTCTGTACACCCCCAGTGAGCACGGGTACCCAGTGTGATGATCCTATTTATTATGTGAGGCCAAGGGCCGGATTGATTATGCCACGAGATGTCTTGTTATTGCGCTTGGGCCGTAAGGGGCCCCTCCCGGAGTCTATACACCCCTAGTGAGCGCAGGTACCCAGTGTGTGTGATATGTTGTAGCCCGAGGGGCTGTTGTTGTTTCATATTGGAGCCCGAGGGGCTGTTCTTGACCCATGTTGCCCGAGGGGCAGTTCTTGATTCATGTTATGCCCGAGGGGCTGATTATGAGTGATTGTGAGGTAGCCCGAGGGGCTGGTTCTATTGATATTATGCCCGAGGGGAGGTTTATGGTACATGTTTTGCCCGAGGGGAT
>NW_017690231.1:0-5746 GCF_001879085.1 Nicotiana attenuata
TTGCGATAGAAATGCGGTCCGCATATCAGTTATGCGATCGCATAATGGACCGCATTTTGACCTCAATTTTAACCAAACACTGACTCAATCTGCGGCAGAAATGCGGTCCGCATACTTGATTTGCAACCGCATTCTGGACCGCAAAATAGCACTTTTCTGGAAAACTTTGATTCTTTGATTTTTTAATGCTTAGATCAGTACAAAGGGTCTGGACCGCGGCGAGCTTGCTCGCCACGAAGAATTTTACACATTCCTAGCACATATCCGGAACTTAACGCTACGAGCTACTAGGTTTTGAGCATAAATTTTTACGGGGCCTTACATTCACCAAGGCCCGATTCATCGCCAGAACTGTCGGAGCCTTCGGATCCCTTAGAACCCTCGGAGCCTTCAACACCTTCAGGCTCGGAGAGTTTCTTCGCCTCGGCCTCAAGCTTTTTTTGTTCCTCGATATCGGCCGACAGGACGAAGCCTCAAGCGTGAATCTCTTCGAGGGTCTACCTTAGAGACATCCGCCTCATATATTCGACTTTGGTCTTCAGGCGGGCCTCGACTGCTTTGACTTCGGCCTTATACTGGGCCACCATATCTTCGGCATCGGTGGAGGTTGTGTCCAACTTGGACATTATTGCTTCTTATTCTCTACCGAGGGCATCCAACTCTGCTAGAGCCGAGCTCAGTTGTGCTCGGAGATCGTTATTCAGCTGGGACTGCTTGTCAGCATTCTCCTTCATCATCCGAAGTTGAACCTCTATCGATGTAATCTTTGCCTGGGCAATTTCCTTCTCCGAAGCCAGTAGGTCCATTTTTCTCTTCCACCCGTCGTCCATGGCTTGGACCTCGTTCATTTCAACTCTGAGTTGGTCGATCTGGTCGATCTTCTGCTGTACCTACGAGGTTTTTGTCGTTAGCCTCTACGACTAGTTCCTAGTTCCTAACCTCAAAGACCTTTACCTTTTCGACCAGGTTGGCACGTTCCCACCTCAGGGTCGAAGCTTCCTTCTGAGCCCTATCCAGCTCGGCCTGAAGGTCCTTGACGGCCTTGTCTTGTTGCTCGCTGAGGAGCTCGTATGTCTCCTTCTTTCGAACCTGCTCCTTGAGCTCGAGCTCGAGCTAATTGACCTTAACACAATACTAGAGGAAGCTCTCGTGGTGAACTACCGAGGTGCAAAACAACAAAAGTCATGAGAGATAGTAAAATTCAAGAAGCCTTAATGATGACTTACTCGATTCAATACCTGCTGTGCTTCATTGAAAAGACACGACACATCCATATCGTTCATTTTTTCCTTGTCCTCCTCAGTCACCAGGCATCTGAGGTAGCTGGCTATGCCCACGGGAGAAGATACAACCCGGGCATCCTCCGGGACAGTAAGAATAACCGGTCTCTTGCAACCAGGGTCCGCACTAAGAGCGGGAAACTGATTAACCAACTTTGGGCTCGAACTCGGCCCACCAGCTTCCAAAGATACAACCTTCTTTGGGACTTCCAGGTCGCCCAGCTCGAAAAAATCTTCCAAAGTGGACGAGTCCACACCATCGACAAAGGAATGAAGGGGGTCATCCCCACCATGGACTCCCTCACTTGACTTCTCTTTTCCTGCTTGGACCTCTTCAAGCATGGACACGGTGTAAGAGGGTGTTCCCATGATATCTATTATACCGGTTGCTTCCTTAAAGAGCAAAACCGGCTTCTTGAGCAATCTTAACCCCTGTGTCCATCTCGACCTCTTGAGTCGGAAGGAGGCTGGTCTCACGGCCCGTCCCCTCAGCTGTGGCCTGCTCCCCGGTGAGGGTCGATCCGTGGGCAACAAAAATATTATCTTGTTCAGTCTCATCCCTAAGCCGAAGAAGCGAATCAGAATCAGGCACCTGAAAGATGGAACTCTTTTTGGGCTTACGAGAAGCTCGGGGAGCCCAAAGATTTTCTTAGAATCAGTCTCATCTCTGGCTTACTTCGGAGCTCGGGGAGCCCGAAGCTTTTCTTTTCTTCTTCTTCTTTTCCCCTACGGCAGCCTTGAGCTGTCCCATAACGGAGGGATCAACGAATAAGGACACGTCCTCGTCCCCTTCCAAAGACCAAAGTTCAGTGGTCGTAAGCAAACCTACAAAAGAAAGAAGAATGTTAGTATGATGTGAGTTAAGAGCATGATAATAACTATTCGAAGGAGAACCTTACCATGAGAACAGGCGTCCCAACGGCCCTTCAAAAGCTTGCGCCATGAGCGCTCAAAGTATGACATCTGTTTACATATGCCTTCGATCAACTCCTTGAGCTAGGGAACAACATTTGGAACGTGGGCAACAGATGCACAACCACAAATAGGAATGGTGAGAAAGGAAACGAAGAAACATTGACACTTAAGGAAAGGCTGCACTAACGAGATGCATTCCACTTCCCGGGGAATGGCATGAACTCGGAAGGGATCAAGTCTTCGGTCTTCACCCGAATGAAGCGTCCTGCCAGCCTCAGTCTCGATCTTCGTCAACACTCGAGAAGAGGGCTTGCTGGCCCGACGAGTGAGCTTGATTAATCCCCCTAAAAAAATTTGGGGACTATATAAACGGAGCAGGATTGAGGGTGAATTGACGAGATTCGATGTTATTCACAAATAATGGAGGAGGATTACGATCCTCCAAAGAGACGGGTGGATTTGCCCCAAGCACACCTTGTATCTCTTACAAAAATCTAAAATAACTGGGTCTACCGAGTCTAGTGTGAAGGGGTAAGTGTAAACACTTAAATACCCCTTCATATGAGTAGTAATACCTTCCTCGAGCCCGGGGGCTACTACGTCCTTGCCTTCCCATTTACGGTCCTCTAGGACCACGGGAAGGACATCTTCGGTAATGGAGCATATATACCTTGATGCTTCTTCACCCTGGTCCTGTTTGGATGAAGATTTCTCGACATTAAAATCGTCCGCAATTGAACAGCCCCTGGGAATAAATCTTTTAAAGGGGGGCTCGGGGGCCGGTTTGATGGCACGCGACTCAGTGGCAGCCACTTCAAGTGCAGCCATCTCGAGGACAACTATTTCGGGAGTGACCACCTCGATACTGGCGGCCACTTGGGAAGATAATGAGGAATCCTATTATGAAACTGATTTAGATGTTTTAGCCATTGCTATCTTGAAAATTTTGAAATTTCAAAGAAAAAATACAGAGGTTTGAAGGATGAAAAGCAGAGTATGAAGATCTGAAGAAAATATGGGTAAGAACCTAAGAACAACTATGAGAATTTGAAGATCAAGGATGAGGGTATGAAGATTTGAAAGAAGTTGGTGATAGCTAGAAAACTCGAGGCTGGAAGTTTGATCGGAAGGTGGAAAAAGAACAAAGGATAGGAGCTTGTATAGGGTAAGTACGCGATGTTTCACATTCGGAGACAGCCGGCCGGTAGTTGATATGTGTACTTAACCGCAAAACTTATCCAAAGACAAGACAAGTTGAAAGAGCTTCGATAGTTACACTTTATGATAGATGAAGCTCTCTCTTTATCATCTCGTGCCAGATGCAACATCCTTTTTCCTTCTCGCGAACCATGGGAGCGCCTAGCATCCTTTACCAAGGATTTGAATCCCTTTCTTTCCACAGTTTCACCTAATCCACTAATGTGCATGAACGAAATGTATCAAATACTGAAGTCAGAACGACACGATTGATGGAACGTTTCGACTTCTTTGTCGTTTCGATTGTAACGTACAGAGGAAGGAACTAGAGAACATCTATCATATCTCATCATTTCGGCAAACCTACTCTTTGAAAAACGAGGGGACTACCTGTATACGGACAAAATCAGGACTAATGAGCATCCCAATTTTTTGGTGGAGAAAACAAAGCAAGGACATAACCACAAGGAATCGGAGTCAAAGCTAGGAACTTCTCGTATCAAGGCCCGAGCAAAGCACATTCCCCGGAGCCATCGAAACCACGCTCCCAGATCCAGTTCGTGCTACAAGATCTCGAAAGACATAACCAAATGGTTGTACTCGATTGACGATGGGCCGTGATATCCACACCCAACCGGATATCAGGACGTGGATTGATACGATTCGAGATACACAAACAGCGGAATATAAAAATAACAATAATTAAATCAAAAATAATGATGGATTTGATTAAGATAATCAAAGTAATCTGAATAGTGAAGCATAGAAGAAAATCTAGAATCGTAATTGAACATCTCAAACAACAATCCAAATATTATCCGATCGCCTCCCAAGAGCGACAAATTAGAAACCCTGGATATAAATAAAGGAAAAGAAGATTACCCTAAAGAACCCAAGTCTTGAAAACAGGTAATCCAAAGTCGAACTCGAACCAAGAGGTTCCAAATCTCTCTCAAGAGTTTTCTTACGTCAAAATATGCTAAACCCTAATGAAATAACCCTAGGCTATTATAAATACCAAATGGGTAAAATAGGAAAAGTTTCAAAGTAAATGTTCCAAAAAAACTCGTCAGGCCAAATCGTAGCCTCAACCGCAGCCCCAACTGTGATGCACAGTTGAACAGTGACGAATTTCAGAAGCTTATTTTCTTCAGCCCTTAAGGCCGCTCTTGAATCGTAGCCAAGGGTTGGTGAAACCGTGACACACGGTTTAACTTGGGGTCTTGATTATTCAATTCTCAAGACTCCAAACATAATATCCTTTGCATGAATCCTCCAAGTGACTTTCCAATCATATTCTAGTCAATTATTGAAGACCATGCAACTCCTCAGCGTGCATCCCTCGCATGTTCTTGGACATGGAGCGAGTCAAAGGTCCACTAGATAATTTGGGGTCATCGTCAATATTCTCTGCTTTTCCCGGGCTATCTAGGATCATATCAATCCCTCCCTCTTGAAAAGGATTCATCCACGAATCCGACATACCTACACCAAAAGGAGATAAGTTAGAAACATTAAATGTCGCACTCACCTACGCGATCCAACTTGTACACAATGTCGTCGATCTTCTCAAGAACTTGGTATGGTCCATCTCCACGAGGATGCAACTTGGACTTGCGTTTGTCAGGAAATCGTTCCTTCCTCAAGTGAACCCAAACTCAATCACTAGGTTTGAAAATAACTTGTTTTCNTAGAGGAAACTAGAACACAAAGTTCAGTAAGTTTGATTTCAAGTTGGTTTTAGGGGTAAGTCTTAGATTTAGCTAGTTGTTTCGGCATTCCGAGGTTTGAGTAGGTCCGTTTGTGATTTCAGACTTGTCGGTATGTTCGGCGGGCTCGGGAGCCCCGAGCGTCAATCGGACGAGGTTCGAATGAAGTGGAAAACTTTTAGAAGGGCTGAAGCTACTGCTTCTGTCATAACCGCACCTGCAATTGGTGGACCACAGGTGCGATACCGCAGGTGCGGTCCATCTGTCGCAGATGCGGCCCAGGGAAAGGCCAGGCAAAACCGCAGAAGCGACCCTCCAGCTGCCGAAGCGGTTCCGCAGAAGCGGTCCCAACTCCTTTTGGCCTGTTGTGCAGGTGCGGACGTTTTCTCGCAGAAGCGGGACCGCAGAAGCAAAAACTGCTGGGGTAGTGAGTTTCATTTAATTCGAGCTCCAGCCATTTTTGACCATTGGGCACACGGGTATCGAGCGATTTTGGAGCTCTTGAGAAGGGATTTTCACATAGCATCGTGAGGTAAGTTCATCCCCCTTATTTCTAAGTTTAACACTCGAGTTTTGGGTAGATTAACACCTAAAGATTTGAAGAAATCAAGGGATTAGAGCTAGACCTAGGGTTTTAATAAAACT
>NW_017690232.1:0-2147 GCF_001879085.1 Nicotiana attenuata
GGCGCCTGACTGCAACAAAACAAACAAAGAAAATATTCTGCCCCAGTTTGGTAACTGGGTACAGCATGTTAAAAAAAAAATTTAAAAGCTGAAATTGAATTGTACTTCCCTTGTTCTCCAGGTGGGCGCCTGACTGCTGAAACTTGAAAAGTATTCCCTTGTTCTCCAGGTGGGCACCTGACTGCAAAGCTTGAAAATTATTCCCTTGTTCTCCAGGTGGGCGCCTGACTGCAACAAAAACAAACAAAGAAAAATATTCTGCCCCAGTTCGCACTAGGAAGATTTAGGAGTTGTTAGCAAAATATAGATCACCTAAGCTATTGATGCAATGATAAGAGTAAAACAAAAGGCTTGATTGGAATGCACGATCCTGTGAGTAAAACCAAGGACATTTGACTAGCAAATTCATCAGACTAGGCCTTCTATCTTAGGAGAAGATTCCTCAGACTAAGATTTTGATCCTAGGAGAAAGTTCGTCAGACTAGGCCTTCAATCTTAGGAGAACAATTCATCAGACTAAGATTTCCTATCTAGGAGAAGATTCATCAGACTAAGATTTTGGACTCTATAAAACTCCATCGGACTAAGCCTTTTATCCTAGGAGGAAACATTGTGAAAAGTAATGGCAAAGGTCAATGATTTGAGAAACTTCCCTTTTGTCGGTTCTCCTCTCGTTCCTTTTCTTTTCTTTCCTCTCTTGTTCCCTTACTGTTGAACCAACTTTCTTGCACTGCATTGTTCCTGTTTCCAAACAACGAAAACTTGTGAGTTTAACATGTGGCGGTTGGTTTGTGGCCTTGAACTTCGAAGGTGGCCCATCATCCTCCATTTGTTGCATTGCATGAACGGTCATCTCCCCAATCCTCATGTCTCATAGGAATCCCGCAACATGTCTATTGTCCCTGCTTTGTGTATATGATGTTCTTTCTTGACCACTGGCTTTAGCCTTGAGTTTATTGTTCTTTCACTTGTCACGATAACTGATTCCCCTTCGAAGATCTTGCTTGTTTATTGACTAACCACTTTCTTTGCTATCCTTGACACGGAGACTACCTCTGATCTGTTCACCAAAACACCCTCCGTCTGCTGCGTGGTTCCTAAATTGATATGTGCCAAACTTTTGTGTTTCACATGGACTCCCAAGCATATTTGATTGTTACCAACTCAGCGCACATGTTGTTCTTTCCTGATTTAAATCAACGGCTTTGGCCTCAAGATCTATTGTTCCTTCACTCGCCCTGATAACTTTGATTTCCACTTGAAGACCCTGTTTGTCACTGTTCAACCACCTTTTGTCAATCTTACCACAGAAAATATCTCTGAGCTGTTCACCCAACCCTTCATCTGTTGCATTGTTCATGAATTAACATATACCGAGCCTTTGTGTAATTGATGCTAAACTTTGTGTTATCTGTTGCATTGTTCCTAAATCAGACCCTTGTATTTCGCACGAATCCCAAAGCATGTTCATTGTGGCCAACTCAGTGTGCCTGCGGTTTTCTCCTGGCTTGACGCCTTTATGTGCACACCAGGCGCCGTGTTGTTTTAATTGGAAAGCTTGGTGGCAAATTTTGATGTCATTTCTCACTTGTTTTGCACAACCGACTTAAGACGAAGGAGTAAAACAAAAAGGGTAATGGAGAGAGACGATTCCTAACAAGAAACCTACAGAGTAACAATCCATCAGATGTGGATACCGACTCTAACGACCTTGACATGCACCTGCAGCCTACTCTGTTTAGCAAATCTGATGTTCATCTCTTGTTGTACCTTTTGCCGTGAAACTGGGCTTCAATGCTCCGCTTGCCCGATCCGATTCACAATCCTTATTCGACTTGTAGTGCCCGAAGGGTTCTCACTATCAAGCCTCTCTCATTTTGATTTTTCTCTCAACTCACCGTCGCCTTATGGTGCCCGCGAAGGTTTTCACCAATAAGACTCTCTCATTTTTATCTCTCTCAGCTTTCATCACCTTGGGGGGTACCCGTGAGGATTCTTATCAACAAAACTTTCTCATTCTTCATTTCCTTCGTTTGGTACCGGAGTGTTGCCCCTGATATGATGCACCTCTGCTCATTTGCCTCGGCATTTCTTGAAGACTGATCGGAAGGTCTTGCTTTGGACCGTAATGTGGGCTTTTGGTATAG
>NW_017690232.1:5218-5746 GCF_001879085.1 Nicotiana attenuata
ACTGGGTACAGCATGTTATCAAATATTAAAAATTAAAAGCTGAAATTGAATTGTACTTCCCTTGTTCTCCAGGTGGGCGCCTGACTGCTGAAACTTGAAAAGTATTCCCTTGTTCTCCTGGTGGGCGCCTGACTGCAACAAAACAAACAAAGAAAATATTCTGCCCCAGTTTGGTAACTGGGTACAGCATGTTAAAAAAAAAATTTTAAAGCTGAAATTGAATTGTACTTCCCTTGTTCTCCAGGTGGGCGCCTGACTGCTGAAAACTTGAAAAGTATTCCCTTGTTCTCCAGGTGGGCACCTGACTGCAAAAGCTTGAAAATTATCCCCTTAGTTCTCCAGGTGGGCGCCTGACTGCAACAAAAACAAACAAAGAAAAATATTCTGCCCCAGTTCGCACTAGGAAGATTTGGGAGTTGTTAGCAAAATATAGATCACCTAAGCTATTGATGCAATGATAAGAGTAAAACAAAAGGCTTGATTGGAATGCACGATCCTGTGAGTAAAACCAAGGACATTTGACTAGCA
>NW_017690233.1:0-741 GCF_001879085.1 Nicotiana attenuata
TACTAGTTTCACCTCTACATGCTTAATTGGAATTAATTTCTTCATGATTTACTCTTATTGCCTAATTGATTCCTATTTGATTTAATTGAAGAATTTCGCCTCTCCTATCGTCATGCTATCTTTTCATAGTTGTTTGTCTTATTTGAAAATTATTATTTTCCCTTCTGAAATTGTTTAGTCTTAAGTGGAGCTAAGATCACCTTTCCTTAAGTTGAATTATCGAATATCCTCGAAATTGTCCAACCTTAAAAGGAGTTTAGATAATCTATATCTTTGTTGACCTGCCTATATTTGGGACTACTCGACTCGTGATGATTTCCTCATTGTTGACTTGTATATTGTGGGATCATTGCTACATGTTTGTTTTTCCGTTGTTGAACTGTTCTCTTTATGCCGGTATTCTTTTCTGTGGTTATTCCTTGTGAGCTGGTTCTACCGCTTCCTTGTGATTTACAGTCCTTAAGTTGATTTACTTGCCTTATCTTGTTTATTGTTATTGCCTTGGTTATATGTATTGGGGTGATGTACGAGCTTTCTGTTGTGTTGTAACTGTTGTTCGCTGTTTGTTGTGCTGCGTATTTATATTTGGGACTACGGAACGATATTCTGATAGACTCCCCCCTGCATGTCTACGTTTGGGACTCGTATCGGTATTCCAGTAGACTCCCCTTGCTACGTTTACTTTTGGGACTACGGGACTGCACCCGGTAGACTTCCCGTACTAGATACTTACGTTTGGAC
>NW_017690233.1:5204-5746 GCF_001879085.1 Nicotiana attenuata
ATTCCGGTAGACCACCCTCCCCTGCACGTTTACTTTCGGACTACGGGACTGCACCGGTAGATTTTCTTGTACTTCGATATTTACTTTGGGACTACAGAATGATATTCCGGTAGATACCCCCCCCCCCCCCCCCACCTTCCTACATGTTTACTTTTGGGACTACGGGACTGCATCCGGTAGATCCCCTTGTACTGGATATTTACTTTAGGACTACGAATTGGTATTTCGGTAGATCCCACTGCACATTTACGTTTGGGACTTCGGGACGATATCCTAGTAGATCCCCATGTTGCTATCACTGTGCTCTGAGCTGTTATTTCCAGTGATCCTATCCCGGTGTAAACATTATATGTGTTTTCCATTATATTCCTTATACTTACTAGATGGTATGAATGTGTTCTTGACATGACTGAGTTTCCTATTTACTAGTTTCACCTCTACATGCTTAATTGGAATTAATTTCTTCATGATTTACTCTTATTGCCTAATTGATTCCTATTTGATTTAATTGAAGAATTTCGCCTCTCCTATCGTCATGCTAT
>NW_017690235.1:0-1206 GCF_001879085.1 Nicotiana attenuata
GATCCCCCCTGTCTTGCATAGTTTATTTCGGGACGTCGGACGTATTCCCGGGAGATACCCCCAGCACTGCATATTTATTTCGGGAGTACGACGTAGTTCCGGAGACTCCCGTGTACTGCATAATCATCTCGGAACCTACGGGATGGTATCCCGGGAGATTTTCCTGTTGTATTTACCTTGTTCTGAGCCGAGGGATCCCTTTACTGTTAAAATTGTGTATTTCTTTAATTTTTTTACCGAAAACTCTATTTATATCTCTTACTGCTTAACTTATTATATATACTCCAGTAGGGCCCTGACCTGACCTCGTCACTACTTGATCGAGGTTAGGCTTGGCACTTACTGGGTATCATTGTAGTGTACTCATGCCCTTTCCTGCACATGTTTTTCGTATGCAGATCCAGGTACGAGCTATCAGCCTCGAGGTTAGTGCGTGCTTGCTAATTTCAGGAGACTTCAAGGTATTTATGCTCGCATCCGCAGATCCTCGGAGTCCCCTTTTATTCCCTCTCCTAGAGATTTCTTTTTTTGTTTATCTTCAGACATTTGTATAAAGCTACATAGATTATAGAATCTTGTGATTTAGCGACATTTCGGGTCTTGGGAGATTATTTTTTTATATGACGAGTGGCACTATTCTTGTTATTTACAATATGTTGTTTTATCTTTTATCGTTGTGTTTTCTTTAAATTTTCCATAATATTAGGCTAACCTAGTCGTAAAGACTAGGTGCCGTCACGACACCTTTCGGAGGGGTCAAATTGGGTCGTGACAAGTTGGTATCAGAGCTGTAGGTTCATAGGAGTCGTGAGTCACAAGCCGGTTTATTAGAGTCTCGCGGGACGGTGCGGAGACGTCCCTACTTATCTTCGGGGGGCTATGTAACTGTTAAGAACAATCATACTTCTTTGATTTCCTTGTCGTGCGAGTTATTGACATCAAAAATCCTAAAATTTTATTTTATTCTTTCTCACAGAAGGTGAGGACCCGTACCGGGAGGACTGACGACCAGGCACCGGAGCCCCCTACTAGAGTTGCCAGAGGCCGGGTCGGGGTAGAGGACGAAAACGCGGTGCAGCCCGAGCACCTGCGAGAGCTGCGATAGAGGAGCCCCCAGCAGCTCCAGCTGGAGGGCCGGCACCAGAGATCCCTATTTCTACTCCATCTGTCCGCGTCCCCCTTTTCCCCTCTTTGCATACGAAAAAG
>NW_017690235.1:4679-5745 GCF_001879085.1 Nicotiana attenuata
CTTTATGGCTGCTCTAAGTAAATCCATTATGTAAATTAAATTAAGAAATTAAATTAATAATTCTAAATAATAAAATAAGTGTACACCAAAGAAGAGAAAAAGATGAAACGAGTGTACCAGGATTCCGGATGCCGAACTAATTTTGATATCAAAAATCAAACTTCAATTGATAGACCGAAACTTGATAGTTGATACTTGATAGTACTTGATACCATACTTCACTTGAATACTTGATATTTGATAATAATAATTTTGTAATGGCTAAACTAAATATTTGATGAAACTTGAAATAATAAGTAATTGAGAATTTAAGAACAATAATCAATAATATCAAGAGAGAGCTGAGAGAGAATTAGAGTAGTAAGAGAGTGAATTGTGACAAAAAATGAAGAAGAAGGGGGGATATTTATAGGTTTTAAAAGGTTAAAATTGTAATTTTTCAATTATTAGGGGTGGGAGGGCTATTTTTTTAATGGGGGAGGCCGAAATGGCCATTTGTGCAAAATCTGGCCGTTCCCCACCGGTCATTTCTGAGTTTGACCGTTGGCAACGGTCTACAAAATAAAAAATAAAAAATAAAATTTTTTGTAACGGATACCGGGCTGAACCGGGCTGCAGCCCGTTAACAACCCGTTAACGAGTTAGCGGGCTTAGCGGGTTCCGGTGCACCAGTATCCAAATTGTGTTCGCCTAAAACCCGCCCCCTGCCCAACCCGTCCCAGCCCGCCCCAATATGCTACAGTAACAGGCTGAATCGGGCTGACCCGGGCCGAAGCGGGTTGAAAACGGGTCAGCCCAGCCCGATTAACAGGTATACTTCAGGCGATTGTGTTTTGTCTAAACTGTATAATTTGATGTCGTACCTGTCATTTTACCTTGAGCTGCATATTTACTTTGGGACTACGGACGTATTCTGGGAGATCCCCCCTGTCTTGCATATTTATTTTGGGACGTCGGACGTATTCCGGGAGATCCCCCCAGCACTGCATATTTATTTCGGGAGTACGACGTATTCCGGGAGATCCCCGATGTACTGCATAATCATCTCGGAACCTACGGGATGGTA
>NW_017690236.1:0-1032 GCF_001879085.1 Nicotiana attenuata
TGTAGGCTGTAGAATTCTTGTGCTTGATCTTGAAGGTTTCACACATTGCTTTCATGAGATCACTGTTGAGACTGGAACCATTGTCAGTGATGATTGACTCTGGGACGCCGAACCGACAAATGATACGGTCGCGAACGAAGTCTGTCACAACCTTCTTGGTTACCGCCTTATATGATGCTGCTTCAACCCATTTGGTGAAATAGTCAATCGCCACTAGTATGAACCTGTGCCGTTTGATGCGGCAGGCTCGATAGGTCCAATGACATCCATCCCCCAAGTGGCAAACGGCCATGGTGAGCTAGTTGCATTGAGCTAGTTAGGAGGCACCTTTATCATATCTGCATGTATCTGACAGCGGTGGCACTTTCGGACTTACTGGATGCAATCTGTCTCCATGGTCATCCAGAAGTAACCAGCTCGGAGTATTTTCTTGGCTAAGACGAAACCATTCATGTGCGGGCCACAGGTCCCTGCGTGAACCTCCTCCAACAACCTGGATGCTTCCCTTGCCTCGACACACCTTAGTAATCCCAAATCGGGAGTCCTCCTATACAGGATTCCTCCGCTGTGAAAGAAGTGATTGGACAATCTCCGTAGTGTGCGCTTTTGAGTAGTGTTTGCAAGTTCTGGGTACTCTCCTGTTGACACATATTTCTTAATGTCTTTGAACCATAGCTTTCCGTCTGCCTCTTCCTCGACATGAGCACAATAGGCAGGTTGATCCTGGATTTTTACCGGGATGGGATCAATGAAGTTCTTATCTGGATGCTGAATCATGGATGATAGAGTGGTCAATGCATCGGCGAACTCATTCTGGATTCTGAGGACATGTCGGAATTCCGTCTTTGTAAACCTCTTCCTCAACTCTTGTACATGATGCAAGTATGGTAGTATTTTGGAGTTCTTGGTTGCCCATTCTTCTCGGACCTGATGTATGAGCAAATCTGAGTCCCCGATCACTAGTAACTCCTGAACGTTCATGTCAATGGCTAGTTTGAGCCCTAAGATGCAGGCTTCGTACTCGGCCATGTT
>NW_017690236.1:5089-5745 GCF_001879085.1 Nicotiana attenuata
AGGCGTAGCAAGAGCGCAGAAATCCTATAGGCATGGTATCTGAATACTGTTATTTTTAATCGTATAAATAGGTTTTCCTAGCGACCAATGCATGCGTAGAGTCTGGATTTCTGGTTACTTATAGGCGTGGTATCCATATGGAGATGCAAAATTCCTATAGACATGGTATCTATATGGATGCATAAACCTATAGACATGGTATCTATATGTGCAGAAGTGCAGAAACCCTATGGACATGATATCTATGTGGAGAAGTGCAGAAACCTTATAGACATGATATCTATGTGGATGCATAAACCTATAGACATGGTATCTACATGTGATATGCAAGTGTGCAAAGCTGTAGGCAAGATACATGAGTACAGAAGTGTGGTAATTCCCTATGAGCATGATATCTACCCCTTTGCATGCATGGTTACCCTTCCCTTTTCACTAATCATCCCAGAGGTTATTACAAAATTTTATTACAGACCAAGATGAATTGAAAACGGGAAATAAAATTACAATCAGAACTCTTAAGCTGCATCCAAGGAGCCTAATTCAAACCCAAGGTCTAACAATATGATATGAGCCAACTGCCAGGATCAAGTTCCAAAGCCTTTCTCTTATCCGGGATGTGTCAAAGTTCCAAGGTACGTTCAAGAACTCCAGGCAAT
>NW_017690237.1:0-686 GCF_001879085.1 Nicotiana attenuata
CCTATATACTGTCGCCAGACAATTCCGGCAATCGAGGGAAGAAGGAAACAAGGCGGAGAAACTTACCACCACATCAACGGGTCAATGTTGTCGACAAAGACAAATGGTGGGATAACAAAATCGAGAGTATACTGAATTGGAGTGGGTACGAGCCTGGCAAGGGACTCGGAAAGAACCTCCAAGGAATCGCTAAGCCCATAAAACTCAAGAAACATGGCACTACCTTCGGTTTGGGATATGATTACACCTGGGAAGAATTCAACAATTGGTCGCCACCATGGCGCGGTCCTTACTACCCACTGGAGCAGCCAATACCGCGTCTGGAGCAGACTTTCCAACAGGCCGACATTGTTTATGGGTCAGATGAAGAAGAGGCACTGGCAGCGGTGAAGAACTTGTTCCTGGAGGACAATGACATGGACTGTTGTTTTATTCTCAAGGAGGAGGGGGAGGAAGGCCCTTCCATACAGGCTGTGAGCAGAGGGGCACGCCTCAATAACTGGACCATCAGGACAACTAGAGCCCGACGAGCCTCGGGGTAGCAAGGCTAAAACAAGCATTATCCATTTTTTACTAAATGATTTCTCTTCGCATTTTTCAATTTCCGCAATAAGATCTTCAATGTTCAAAAAAATTATTCAATTTATCAAAAGCATGTTTGATTTTTCTTATGATTAATATTTATT
>NW_017690237.1:4926-5745 GCF_001879085.1 Nicotiana attenuata
AAGCAAGCAGGCCTCCAACCGGCCACCCATCATTGAGACAGGACCAGACGACCTTTGGAGAAAAATACAGGCCAAGGAGTATTCGGTCATCGACCAATTAAACAAGACGCCAGCACAAATCTCCATTCTCGCTTTGCTGCAAAATTCTGAGGCGCACAAGAATGCTCTGCTAAAGGTGCTGAGTGAAGCATACATACCAAGGAACATCACTGGCAGGGAAATGGCTAACATGGTAGGACAAGTGCTGGAGAGCCATAAGATCACCTTTCATGAGGACGAGCTGCCACCTGAGGGGCTGGAGCACAACAAGGCACTGCACATCACCGTGCAATGCAAGGACTATTTCATCACCAGGATCATGATCGATGGGGGTTCCAGCCTTAACATATGTCCTTTGGAGACGCTCAAGAAGTTTGGTAAAGGGGTGCACGAGATAAAGGATGGAGCAATCAATGTGAAAGCTTTTGATGGTTCCCAGAGGTCCACCATTGGTGAGATTATTGTATGCTTGCAGATGGGACCGACCTGGTTTGATGTCGATTTCCAAGTAATAGATGTGTCAGCATCTTACAACTTGCTGCTGGGACGTCCATGGATTCACACTACTGGGGCCGTAGCATCAACACTGCATCAGGCAGTGAAATTTGAATGGAATCACCAGGAGGTGATCATTCACGGCGACGGTAGCAACCCGTATATACTGTCGCCAGACAATTCCGGCAATCGAGGGAAGAAGGAAACAAGGCGGAGAAACTTACCACACATCAACGGGTCAATGTTGTCGACAAAGCAAATGGTGGGATACGAAAATCGAGAGTA
>NW_017690238.1:0-825 GCF_001879085.1 Nicotiana attenuata
AAATGAGTGGAAGCAGGAGTGTTCCACCAAATACGGGAACAAGAAGTAATCACCTTTTTATAAAGTAAACATCATCAGCCGATTCGGCTTACCTAAGGAAATCGGCTGTGACAATGGACCCCAGTTCATGGGAAAGAAAGCTGCTGAATTCTTCGAGAAATGGCATATCAAGAGGATACTTTCAACCCGTACCACCCAGCGGGTAACAGACAAGCAGAGTCCTCCAACAAGTCCATACTAAACATCATGAAGAAAAAGCTCGAGGACGCCAAGGGACTGTGGCCGGAAATACTACTGGAAGTATTATAGGCCTACGAACAACTCCGAAGACGAGCACATGAGAGACTCCCTACTCTTTGGTATATGGGACCGAGGCACTAATACCGGTCAAAGTCTGAGACCAGTCTAGTACGCTACGTAAGCGGTACGACGTAACGACTAGAGAGCAGAAGACAGGAACGTACGACGAAAGTCGACGAACGAACTAGATATAGGCGTACTACGTAAGAATAGGTCGTTACGAAAATAAACTAAAGACACGAAACGACTAGTTACCTATAAAAAAAACGTCAAAAACGGTTACGGACCGGTACCTAAACGTTACGGGGAACCGTTACGTAACGCGTACGTAAAAAGGCCTAAAAACGTACAACGGACGAGACCGAAAAGACCCCCAAGGGAACGGACGTAAGACGTACGGGTAACAAAACGTGTAAAGTCGGTCGTAAACCGAAAAAGTCAAACGAACGCAAAACCGGCTAAAAACCGAAATAAACCTAGTAACCCTAAACGTAAAAAACCTAAAACGAGTAAAAACGGAAAAGG
>NW_017690238.1:3622-5745 GCF_001879085.1 Nicotiana attenuata
ATGGCCGCCGACCTCCCCCCTCCCTCCCGTATCCATGGCTCTCCTCTTAGAAGGCATAAGCCCACCGTCATAAGGAGAGACGTCATCTTCATCAACTAATGAGAAGAGTTGGAGATCATGAGTTGTAAATGGAACAGAGACGAGCCTTCAAACCACGGGCGCTGAGGTTGAGACCGACACGGACGACGTGGTTGCAACAGGAGCTAAAGCTGGCGATGCAGCTGCCGCCTGTTGGAAAGAAGGCACCGGTGCCTGGCTCTTCCGAGAACCCCTGCTTGAGGAAATGACAGCGTCGAGTCAGCAAAATGAATCCATTCACAACAGAAAATGGAGCGGCCACGATAAAAGAAAGGAAATTACCAGTCGAAGGGAGAGTGGGCCTGAATTTCTTGAAAAAACTTGGCCAATCATGGATCCCTACGACGTGAGGGAAGGCCGCTCGACCCAGTTAGAAATATGAGCAACCAAAGGAGGACGAGAGGACTTGGTTACAAAAGAAAAAGGCGAGAAGTCAAAATCCATGGCAGAACACAGAAGAGAAATTAGGTACTTACGAGTAGAGAAACCAGGTACTTACGAATATAGTTCCAAGCCTTAGAAAAGCTGTCGACGTTGGCCAAAACGTCCTCGCTTCTGACAAGAAAGAAGTTTAACTAGAATTGATGATTGGCCTTGTCCTCCATCTTCACCACCAAGCATTTTCCCCCTTGGTGGCGGAGGTTCAGCATCATTCCCCTATAAAAGCTAGGGGCGAATAGATGTATTATCGCAGTGTCGATTCAACCCCAGCTAGCTCGGCAAAATTAGTTAGCATCTTTATAATTTTATAGACGTACGGCACAAGCTAAGTAAGGCAAACGCCGTAGTGGTGACAGAATTCCTCGACCAGCGGAAGGAGAGGAAAAAAATAGCCAACTTGGAAGGGATAGGCATAGAGACCGCAATATCCGGGGCAATAGACCTGTGCCGCATCCCCATCAGCGGGGATCAACTCGATATGATTAGGAAGGAAAAATTTGGCCTTGAACTCCGCTAATTCCTTTATCGTCATCAGTGATCGAAAAGCTCCTGGTGCGGCCTCTGGTTCTTTGGTAAAATTAGATTTGGAATTAGGGTTGCGTGGGATTATTTCCTCAACCGACGGAAAAGCTTCATCCTCAACGGAGGTGGGAACGCTCTCCCCACGGGAGGGGAATGCCACTGCCAAGGGAGTAACACGGCCCCCCTCACCAGCATTAGAAGATACGTCAGACATGATTCACATAGTGAAGTAACAAACAAGAGGAGATGAAGGAACAATATAGGTCACTGAAAGTAGAGAAGAAATATAGAGAAGAAGAGAGCGGGAAAAATATAGGGTGTTTAGAAACGCTAGAAAGTTTAAACTTCATAATCAGATTCAAAGATCTCTATTTATAGAGTTCGTGGCACCGAAACCAAAAATGTTTCATCATGATTGGCGTCAGAACCGATGCGGCAGGTCCAATCAAAGGTCACACGAGAAACAAAGAAATGCATCGGGAACATGCTTCATAATGACGCATGACATCATGATGTCATCCTAACCTGTGGACGATATAACTCTAGCAAATCACCCAAAAAATTCAAAGCATTTAAAATGTCCGGCTCACAGAGTGCCACGTCACCTGCTCGCCATAATAACCATGACCCATGTAGTCTGCTTGATTAGCTCCACCAACAACAACATGATCCTCTCATCGAACCCGCCCTCAAAACCGACCTCAATAAGCGGATGGACTAACTATATGGGTAAAAAATCTATCTCTAGATTATAAGACAAAATGATATCGGTGAAACATCCCCAAGTCGCCACAAATCAAAGTGATCTAATCAACAACGAAGGCCGTGGTCGAAGAGTAACCAAAGATTGAAGTCGAGGAGAATGATCGATGTCGAGGTACCATACCCTTGACAGATTTATAACGGCTAGTTTAAATATAGGACATGAAAAGGATAAGTNTTACGTGTAGGATTACTCTCCTAATACTTAATACTTAGTTTAGGGTTTCGTAAGGAACTGTCGTTTCCCTAAATAAATAAGGAAAAAGCGAAACACTAAAGTGAAGTAGGGAGGGGTATTTAGTTTTATTTTAAGTAAAGAC
>NW_017690239.1:0-535 GCF_001879085.1 Nicotiana attenuata
ACAAGGGAAGTACAATGTAAATTTTAGCTTTCAGATTTTTAATATTTGGTAACATAATGCGCCCAACTACCAAACTGGGGCAGAAAATTTTCTGTGTTTGTTTACTTTGTCGAAGTCAGGCGCCCACCTGGAGAACAAGGGAATACATTTCAAGTTCAGCAATCAGGCGCCCACCTGGAGAACAAGGGAATACATTTCAAGATCAGCAATCAGGCGCCCACCTGGAGAACAAGGGAATACATTGCAAGTTCAGCAGTAAGGCGCCCACCTGGAGAACAAGGGAAGCTCAATTCAAATTTTGTCTTTCAAACTTTTAGTTGTATTTGATAACATGATGTGCCCAGCCACCAAACTGGGGCAGAAAATTTCTTTGTTTGTCTATTTTGTTGAAATCAGGCGCCCACCTAGAGAACAAGGGAATACATTCGAGTATCAGGAGCCCGCCTGGAGAACAGAGGCATTTATTTCAAGTTTTAGCTATCAGGAGCCCGCCTGGAGAACAGAGGCATCTATTTCAAGTTTTAGCAATCAGGAG
>NW_017690239.1:4950-5745 GCF_001879085.1 Nicotiana attenuata
TGATGAATCTTTCTCCTAAGATAGAAATCCTAGTCTGATGAACTTTCTCCTAGGACAGAAATCTTAGTCTGATGAATCTTTCTCCTAAGATACCAAAAGAGACCTAGTCAGATGAACTTTCTCCAAGGATCTAAATCTTAGTCTGAGGAATCTTTCTCCTAAGATAGAAAACCTAGTCTGATGAACTTTCTCCTAGGATCAAAATCTTAGTCCGATGAAACTTTCTCCTAAGATAGCAAGATAACAAAAGACCTAGTCTGATAAATTTTCTCCTAGGATCTAAATCTTAGTCCGATGAATTTTTCTCCTTAGATAGAAAATCTAGTCTGATGAACTTTCTCCCAGGATCTAAAATCTTAGTCTGATGAATCTTTCTCCTAAGATAGAAGACCTAGTCTGATGAATTTTCTAGTCAAATGTCCTTAGGTTTTACTCACAGGATCGTGCATTCCAGTCAAGTCTTTAGTTTTACTCTCATCATTGCATCAATAGCTTAGGTGATCTACGTTTTGCTAACAACTCACAAATCTTCCTAGTGCAAACTGGGGCAGAAAATTTTCTTTGTCTATTTTGTTGAAGTCAGGCGCCAACCTGGAGAACAAGGGAATACATTTCAAGTTCAGCAATCAGGCGCCCACCTGGAGAACAAGGGAAGTACAATTTAAATTTTAGATTTAAAATTTACAATATTTGGTAACATGATGTGCCCAGCCACCAAACTGGGGCAGAAAAGCTTCTTTGTTTGTCTAATTTGTTGAAGTCAGGAGCCCACCTGGAGAACAAGGGAATACATTT
>NW_017690240.1:0-553 GCF_001879085.1 Nicotiana attenuata
CAGTGTAGTTCGGGAAGGTCTGGTAGCTGGGACTACCATGAAGCTGTGGTTTCACTGTTGCTGCTGCTGCTGCTACTGCTTACTGAACCCCCTTATTACACCGTGTCAAAAATAAAAAGAAACTAGACTAAGCTATGATCTATGAATTACAAAAGATCATATCTATATCCTCAAACTTGCTCTTGTAGTTCTTGTTGCCTTGTGAACTTGTATTCTCCTGATGGAATTCTTTTGTTGCTGCCTTGAATTATGATATGAGATGTTTTACCATTTCTCCGAGTGATGCTTTGACCGCTGAAATTAAAAACTTGAAATAAATGCCTCTGTTCTCCAGGCGGGCTCCTGATTGCTAAAAACTTGAAATAAATGCCTCTGTTCTCCAGGCGGGCTCCTGATTGCTAAAAACTTGAAATAAATGCCTCTGTTCTCCAGGCGGGCTCCTGATTGCTAAAAAAAACTTGAAATAAATGCCCCTGTTCTCCAGGCGGGCTCCTGATTGCTAAAAACTTGAAAACAAATGCCTCTGTTCTCCAGGCGGGCTCCTGATTGCTAA
>NW_017690240.1:5119-5745 GCF_001879085.1 Nicotiana attenuata
ATTTATTCCCAAAATTAACTAATTATTTCCTCAAAATTGATTAAGTCCTAATTTAAAGGAAACTCATGACAAATTCAAAATTTAACAATTAAAATGCAAAATTGAACTATTTTTGTTATTTTCTTCTTTGTAAAGTAACTTAATCCTAAAATGTGAAATTAAGCCCTCAATGCAAATGCCAAGTATATTTTTTGTATTTTCATTAATTAAAATGCACAAACAAAATGCAAACAGTTAACATAAAATGTCACAAAAATCCACCAAATTGCAAAAAATAATGAAAGAAATCATTTTGTTTGAATTCTGGGAATAATTCATATAGGGCAAAAATCACGTGCTCACAGCTGCCCCTCTTTGCTCGGAAACACGAAGAGTTTTCGTGCAAAGATAAGTGAGCGGATACGAGTGATTTTTGCCCATTTGAATACTCCGTGTGAAGCATTTTTGAAAAGTTTGACTGCACCCTGCTTCCGAGGTTGCCTACATATCCTTGGCTAAAAAGGAATCTGGTCAGTGTAGTTCGGGAAGGTCTGGTAGCTGGGACTACCATGAAGCTGTGGTTTCACTGTTGCTGCTGCTGCTGCTACTGCTTACTGAACCCCCTTATTACACCGTGTCAAAAATAA
>NW_017690241.1:0-629 GCF_001879085.1 Nicotiana attenuata
ACCAAGGCATGAAGTAATACAAGAAAGTTATGGAAATCACAATATAGGACCCACGGTCATGCTAGACACCAATGTATAGATACTCGTCACCATGCCTATACATCGTACTCGACAATTAGCAAGTAGCAAATAAGACTCTACTCCTATTCCCTCAAGCCAAAGTTAGACCAAACACTTACCTGGACTTCCACGGCCAAATCAATCCACAACAACTGCTTTCCCTCTCGAATTCGGCCCCAACTCAATCAAATCTATACAATAATGACTTCATAATATCAATATATGCTAAACAAATCAAACCCAATGTCTAATTATAGCTTTTTTCATCAGTTTACCACAAAAGGTCAAAAATGCCCCCTGGCCCCGTGGTCAAAACCCGAGGTTCGAACCAAAACCCGATTACCCATTCCCCCATGAACTCAAATATGTAAGTTATTTTAGAATCGGACCTCGAATTGAGGTCTAAAACCCCCAATTTTAGAAAACCTAGGTTCTACCCTAAATTCCCAATTTCCCCATTAAAATCTTTGTTTTGAAGTTTGAAAATATGTTTTAAAGATGTTAAGGAGTAAAGAAAATAAGTTAGAAATCACTTACCAATCGTTTTGAAGAAGAAAATCGTTTGGAAA
>NW_017690241.1:5117-5745 GCF_001879085.1 Nicotiana attenuata
CAGAAGTACAACATAAGTCTCTACCCAAGAACTGGTGTCACAGTGTCACAGACTATCTAAGATCTACTACATACAAGGTTTGAAGAAAAATACAATAAACTATCTCTGAACAAAAGATAATGAAACAGTGAATGAAGATAGAGGGAGACGCCAGGGCCCGCGAACGCCTGCAGGTCTACCTTGGGTCTCCGGGTGAACTGAAGGAAGCCCTCCAACTACTGATGTTGTCCAATACCTGGATCTGTGCAAAAGAGCACAGAGTGTAGTATCAGCACAACCGACCCCATGTGCTGGTAAGTGCCTAGCCTAACCTCGGCGAACTAGTGACGAGGCTAGGACCAGACTACCAGATAAACCCGTGCAGTTCAACTATATATATATACAAAGGAAAGAAATACAGGAAATAAACAGTCGATAAGGAAGGGAGGGACATGATGTGGGGAGGCAACAGTTACAAATAGGAAACCTCAAATATAAAGATAGAAACAACCCAAGAATTTACAGGGAACCAAGAAACGAATATCCAAAATAAACACACTTGAATCAATAACTGTTGCGGCGTACAACCCGATCCTAATATATAACACACTGTTGCGGCGTACAACCCGATCCTAATATATCATTGTTG
>NW_017690242.1:0-5745 GCF_001879085.1 Nicotiana attenuata
GTTTCAGCTTATGTAACTCTTCTTTCAAACCATGCTCAGACTCCTCTACCTCCCTTGGCGGGTCAATAACACTCGAGTCCAATTCTTTGCCAGCCATGTTCGCCTTGTGCTTAGATCTGGTATTATACGGCCGACTTGCCAGAATGCTGAACAGACTAACCACCTTCCTGTACTTGATGACAACAAGCAAACTTGTTAGCGATTAAGAACTTAACAGATAGGCAACCGCACGTTAGGAATGCAATGCACCTAAATAGGGAAATGTTTCTATTGTGTATTTGAATGGTTGCATGCTTCATCCCGGCTTCAAGGAACTTTTCACATTTGGGCTTTCTTTTCTTTTCATTCCTGCCTTTTTTTAGTCGCTATCAGTTCTCTCACTTGGTTCTCATTTCACCCCTCTTATTTTGCATTTCTCTTGTTTCTTGTTTTGCCACTCTTTATTTTCACTCACTTCCTTTTCTCTTTTGATTTTCTTCATTTTATGGGGATTGCCTACGTATCATGACGGCGCATGAATCATATCATTACGTAGTTCAAAGGATAAATGTGAAATAAAAGAAAGAAATATTTTGGGTTTCAAATTTTCATAAATAAAACATTCTGATTTTCCTCTATTACAACGACTCGTCCTACAGACTTAAACATAAAAAACTAACAGACTCTAAAAGAAACTGCAATACAGACTCGAAAGTGGACTAGCAGACTCCAAAGAAACTGAANCAGATTCCAGATTTGAAAGTTGGAGTAGCTCCGCAATATCATTTAAGACTTGCACGCAAAGTTTGGCATCATTCCGAGTTGATTTGGTAGGAATCAGACGCGCGGAAGTGTTTTAGAAGTTTTTGGAGTTCATGAGTAAATTCATGCGTTTTGGCGTCCAATTCGTGGGTTTGTATGTTATTTTGGTGTTCCGATCGCGTGAGGCTATTTGTATGATGTTGCTAGACTTGTATGGGTGATTGGTGTGGAGGCCTAAGGGCTCGGGTGAGTTTCGGACGTACAAAAGGGATGAAAAACACACCATGTTTCTGGTGTTTCTTGGCATCAGTTGCAGGTCTCGCAAATGCGAGAAATAGTTCACAAATGCAAACCTCGCATTTGCTAGAAGAGCTTCACAATTGCAATGAAGCTCGACTGGGGCATTGTTCGCATTTGCGACACTTGAGCCGCATTTGCGACCTCAACAGTGATCTGACCCCTGCATCGCATTTGCCACCTGAGCAGCTGAAGCCAGGCTTCGCATTTGCGAGTGTTTTGTTGCATTTGCGACCCTTGCATTTGCAAACCTGGTGTCGCAAATGTGACATTAGAGGCATGTGCCCAGCTCTTTTAATGCGGGACTTAGGCCATTTATTTCATTTTACTTCATCTCTTGGGCGATTTTTGGAGCTTTTGGAAGAGGGTTTTCCCGTAGCACTTTGAGGTAAGAAACTTCTACACAACATGAGTTAAATACATTGATTATGGGTAGATTAATATGTAAAAATTAGTGAAAATCAAGGGTTTAGATGAAAATCTATGTTTTGATAAAAAAGAGATTTGACCACGAAATTGGTTATGGAACTTAGTACAAATCATATTTTTTTTCCTAACGTTATGGGTAACAACTTTCTTCAAATATTTCCCGAATTCGGGCATGTGGGACCGGGGGTGAATTTTAGGAATCTTGCGATTTGGGTTGGGTAATCACTTTATTAGTAGGGATATGAACTTTTGAGCATAGATTGATTATTTTACGTAATGTTTGACTAGTTTCGAGTCGTTTGGCATCAAATTTGGAGGTTTGAGCGCATTCTTGAATTGGGAAGTAGGCATTGAGACGAGGTAAGTCTCCTTTCTAATCTTGTAAGAGGTGATTAACCCCATAAGTGAATTAAATAAATGTGTGTACCTATTTGTGGGGGCTACGCATGTACGAGGTGACGAGAGTCCATACGTACATACTATTATGCTATTGTCTGGTATCATGCTTTAATTGAAATTTTTGCGACCTTACTTGCTAATTCAAGTACTTAAGTTGTCGGAACTTGATAAAAGAAGTGTAAAAGGTTAAATTCACTTACTTGAAAGATTTAATGGAATGCTTGACCGTAAATGTGAACTTTGTGCTTCGTTTAAAAATAAATTGCTATTTGTGGAACGGGTCGAACGCCTTGGTAGTAAATAGATGCATCTATGGTTTGCGCTGTTCGACCCTCCGGCAATGCACAGTTTAAATATAATGTTGGTCGGGCCGTACGACCTCGGCATAATTTGTGCATGATAATTATTTTGAACTCTGCATGATTGATACTGCTTAAATGTCTTGAAATGTAAGCTATTAAATGATAAAACTGAATTTGAAAGTTATAATCTTGAAAGAAGAACTCATCATTTCCTATTATTGAGCTTTCAGTATTATTCATGAAATCCATGCTCAGTATAACACTTTGATTGTATTACTTTTAGCCCATAGTAAGTGTCAAAGTCGACCCCTCGTCACTACTTCTTCGAGGCTAGACTGGATACTTACTGGGTACATGTTGTTTATGTACTCATACTACACTTTTGTACTTAATTGTACAGGATCTGAGGCAGGTGCATCTAGTTACCCGTCCGGCGCGCATAGTTGATCCCATCCTCGAGATTTCACGGTGAGCTGCCTTCCGAGCCGTTCTGCAGCAGCTGGAGTCTCCCTTATGATTTACTTTTCTGTCTATTCCCTTTCAGACAGTAGGCTAGCATTCTTTTGTATATTCTACTAGATTTCCCACACACGTGTGACACCAGGTCTTGGCACACGCACTAGTACACTTAAGATTTTGGGTTTGCTTACATGATTTTGATTAGTACTTATTACTTCCATTTATTTATGTTACACTTGCAAATTTCTAAATCTTTTTAACAAATAAGGAAATGTTACTAAATAATTTATTTAAACGAGAAACGACTAGTTGATCAGTATTAGCTTGCCTAAAAACGGCATTGGGTGCCATCACAGCCTATTATGGAATTGGGTCATAACAATATGGTATTAGAGCACTAGGTTCACGTAGGTCTCCCAAGTCATGGGCAAACCTAATAGAGTCTTACGGATGGGTACGAAGACGTCTGTACTTATATTTGAAAGACTATGGGGTGTTAGGAAACTACTCTTTATTCATCTTCTATCGTGCAGTTGATGGTATACTATATTCTCTCTCTTATTCTCTCACAGATGGTGAGAACGCGCGCAGCAGACGTTCCAGACCTGGGAGGAGCTTCTCCCCCTGTCACCAGAGGCCGAGGCAAAGGCCGGGGCAGGGCACCAGCCCGAGGTAGGGGATGAGGACGTCAGAGTTGCCCTATATGTACCACCAGCGGATCCAGTAGAGGATCCCATTGTGAAGGAGCAGGGCGAGATGCCCACAACAGAGCCAGCCCCGGTAGATTTCATTACAGCACCGGGCTTTCAAGAGGTCATGGGTCGTATGCTGCGGTTCATGGATTCTATGACACAGGCTGGTTTATTTCCAACAGACCCAGCCATATCCCAGGTGGGAGAGGGAGCACAGACCCCTACTACTCAGGCTCCTGGGCATGGAGCTGCAATGTATCATACTCCGGGTACACTACCCATGGACGGGGCCCAGCTAGTTGCAGTGATTGTACCTGAGCCTAGTCTAGCTGCGGACGGCTAGCCGTAAAAGTTATTGGATAGATGGACTAGGTTACACCCTCATGTCTTCGGAGGTGAGCGACATGAGGATCCCCAGGATTTCATTGATCGGCGCAGGGACAAACTGCACAATATAAGGATATTGGAGTCTCATGGAGTGGATTTCACTACATTCTAGTTGGAGGGCAGGGCCCGCAGATGGTGGCAGTCTTATCTTCTCGGCAGACCAGTGGGTTCTCCTCCCATGACTTGGGGGAAGTTCACACAGCTTTTCTTGGATAGTTATATTCCACCCTCCGAGAGGGAAGTGTTGCAGTATCAGTTTGAGCAGCTCGAGCAGGGTAAGATGTTAGTGATCGATTATGAGGCGAGATTTTCTGAGTTGTCTCGCCATGCACTTATGATACTTCCTACTGACGCAGATAGAGTGCGGAGTTTTGTTGTGGGGTTGCACTCCGGTATTAGGGCTAATATGGCCCGGGAGGTTGAGATGGGGACTTCTTATCAGTTGGTAGTGGAGTTGCTCGGAGGATTGAGGGATACCGTTTGAGAGGTAGAGAGCAGATGCAGTAGGACAAGAGGACCCGTTTCTCTAGAGAGTTTAGATGTGCCCCGGCTAGGGGAAAAGGTCAGTTTGGGAGGTTCAGCGTAGCAGGCCCATATATTCAGCACCACCACCTTCTCGGGGTGCTCCGGTGCGACCCTATTTCAGCGCCATACCAGAGAGTTCTTACCGTCCACCAGCCATCCAGGGTTTTTCTAGCTCCTATTTCAGTGCCATGCCAGAGAGTTCATAACGCCCACCAACTATCCAGGCTTCTTCCAGTGGGTCTTCCGGCCATCAGGGTCAAACTTCAGGGTAACAGATCACTGCACCGAGGGGTTGTTTCGAGTGCGGAGATCTCAGTCATATGAGAAGGTTCTACCTAGGCTTCGGGGCAGCAGTGCAGCAGGGTCAGCAGCCCATGATAACAACATCGGCTGTCTGGCCGCCCAGAGGCGGAGGGCTGGCTGGTAGGGGGCATCCTAGAGGTGGAGGCCAAACAGAGGGAGGTCAGCCAGCTATTACTCAGTCAAGTGGAGGCCAACCAGCCGGCGCTCCAGCTAGATTCTATGCTTTTCCGGCTAGACCAGATGCACTGGCCTCAGATGCTATGATCATAGGTATTACTTCTGTTTGCGATAGCGATGATTCGGCGTTATTTGATCAGGGATCTACCTATTCATATGTATCATATCTGTTTGCTCATTTCCTAGATATTCCTCGTGAGTCCTTGGGAATTCCTATTTATGTGTCCACTCTGGTGGGCGATTCTGTGGTTTTGGATTGGATATATCGGTCCTGTGTGGTCACATTCTATGGTTACGATACTAGAGCAGACCTTCTGTTACTTGATATGACCGACTTTGAGGTCATCCTGGGCATGGATTAATTATCCCCATATCATGCCATCCTTGATTGTCATGCCAAGAATGTTACTTTAGCGATGCCAGAGTTGCCGAGATTGGAGTGGAAGGGTTCCTCTGTTAGTACAGCTAGTCGGGTCATCTATTTTCTGAAGGCTCGACCTATGGTCGAGAAGGGTTGTTTGGCTTATCTAGCTTATGTTTGGGACACTACCGCAGAGTCCCCGACGATTGATTCAGTGCCAGTAGTCCAGGAATTTGCCGATGTGTTTCCTTCTGACCTTCTAGGCATGCCACCAGATCGCGATATTGATTTTTGTATTGATTTGGCTCCAGGTACCCAGCCTATAACTATCCCACCGTACGGTATGGCTCCGAAGGAGTTGAAGGAGCAGCTTGAGGAGTTGTCAGCAAAGGGGTTCGTCAGGCCAAGCGTATCACGTTGGGGTGCACCAGTAATAATGGAGCTTGGACAGTCTGGGAAGAAGAGCCCGGATAGTGGTGATAGGGGTTGAAGCTTGGGGCATGTTGTGGGGATAGATCAATAACGGGGGTTTCTTGAGATTTAGCTAGTGGTGGGATGAAAGCAGGGTTGGCGGGGTATGATGGTGGAGGATGCCCTTTTATCCATGCCTGGTACATCTCAGTCATCTGGTGTTTCAGCTTATGTAACTCTTCTTTCAAACCTATGCTCAGCT
>NW_017690243.1:0-5745 GCF_001879085.1 Nicotiana attenuata
GCGAAATAAAACAAAATTTTAAAAGACAGACATTCACAAAATTTCACATTAAACTAATGTATATTTCACAAAATTACAATTATGTAATACTCTTACATACCTTTAGAAAAAAAGTAAAAAAATTATTTTTTTGTTTACAAGTTATTCTCTATCAAAAAATTCACAGAGTGTCTTCATATTCTCCATAGTCATGTTCTAGTTGCTCTTCTGGGGTTTCATAACCGCTATCTTGTTACCACTTTCCATGAGTCCAAAGATTTGAAGCCAATTCTCTGTTGAATACCAATGCATGCCTTTGGTTATAGAACTCTAAAATTTGCTTTCCAACTAAACTTTACTACTATGATTTTTTTAGGAACTCCCGTCTCTTTCATGGAAAAAAATAGAAAACGTTGGCAAAGACATGCTTACTGGTCTAGGTCTCATGCTTACAGATGAGACCTATACACTAGCAAATCTCAGTGTCAAACTTAAGAGATATGCCCATGCTGAAGAGCTCCTGGCATAATAACTTTGCACCATGTGGCACATCAACCTTCACTATGTCTTCAACTGATTCACAGAAGCGGCAATACGAGCCCCTTACTTTACCACCTTGTACGGACCTCTGAATTACATTTGCCATATTTTCGCATTTCCCACATATGTGCATCTGGGAAGAGTCACTAAGTGTGAAAAGCCGTTCATGCAAATTCACTGCAGCACCATGAGCTATATGACTCCATTTCACCAAATTTTATTCCACTGATGCGTTTTGTCGGCTACAAGTTGGAGAACTTTACTACTATAATTTTTTAGGAACTCCTATCTTCTTTCATAAGAAAAAAACAAAAAAATGTTGGCAAAGACATGCTTACTGGTATGCAGCTGGGAATTTGTGGGAAGCAAAGATAATNGACATAGCCCACCTTGTCTCGCCACGTGTGCAATAATAACATAATAAGTACCCGCCTTGTTTCGCCACACGTGCATCATAATCTTCCCACCTTGTCTCGCCATATGCGCAACCCCTATATAAACGTATCTATATCCCGCCTTATCACGCTGCATGCGCAATATAACAATATTAACAATAGCACGTCAGAAACCTCGTGCAACCCCATAACAACAACCACACGACAAAGACCTCGTGCAACTCTTACAGCAACCACACGATAGAAACCTCGTGCACCAACACAACCAATACAACAACAATAATGATAGTAATACAAAGTATAATGAATGAATCCACTCCGCAACTTTAAATCACAAGGAAACGATAGAACCAGTTCACAAGGAATAACCACAGTAAGGAAAATGAAAGGAATAAAGGGAACAATTCACCAAAAGGGAAATCCAACCTGTAGTAACGATCCCACAACATACAAGTCAATAATAAGGAAATCAACACGAGTCCAGTAGTCCCAAATAAAGGCAATTCAACAAAGATATAGGTTATCTAAACTCCTTTTAAGGTTGGAAGTTACGAGGATATTCGACAATTCAATTAAGGAAAGGTGGTCTTAGCTTCACTTAAGACTAGGCAATTTTAGGAGGGATGATAATAAATCTCAAATAACACAGGCAATTATGAAAAGGTAGCATGACAATAGGAGAGACAAAATTCTTCAGTTAAATCAAATAGGATGACAATTAGGCAATATGAGTGAATCATGAAGCAAATTAAGTCCAATTAAGCATGTAAAGATGAAACTAATAAGTAGGAACTCAGTCATATCAAGAATAAGTCCATACATAGTGAATATAAGAACCTAAGAACCCTAAAAGGCCAATTCCCCACAAATAAGTCCGAATACGCACTCGTCACCTCGCGTACACGAACTACAATCAACACAGAAGACTTAAATCCTAAGGGGAAGTCCCCTATACAAGGTTAGGCAAGATACTTACCTCAACGACGACAGACTGATACTCTAAAATGCACTTCTCGGGTGAAAAGACCTCCGGACGGCTCAAATTAAACCAAAATAACTTCAAATCACAAATAAAACACATAAGAGACTATTCCGGATCATAAAGTCTCAATCTTTAACAAAATCCAAAAATCAGTCCAAAAGTCAACCCCCGAGCCCGCACCTCGAAACCCATCAAATTTTACAAAAATCCGAATACCCATTCCAATATGAGTTGAACCATACAAAATTTATCAAATTCCGATAACATTTGGTGCCTCAAATCATAATTTTTCATTTTAGGAATTTTCTTCAAAAACCAACACTTTCCCCAACCCAAAACACAAATTAAAAGATAAAAATGAAGACTACATCATGGAATATATTAGATTCTAGGTGAAGAACACTTACCCAATCGATTTGCTTGCAAAATCCCAAAAAAAGCTCCCAAATCCGAAGTTCAAAGCTCAAAATATGAAGAAAATGGTCGAACCCTCGATATAAAGGATTCTGCCCAGCACTTCCGCATCTGCGGATGCTTATGCGCATCTGCGCTACCGCATTTGCGGGCAGACGTTCGCATTTACGATCTCCACTTACCGGCCTAGGTCCGCATCTGTGGACAATTAGCCGCATCAGCAGCGCCGCATAAGCAATAACAGGAGCACAGAAGTGGGGCTCCTTCGCAAATGCGTTGCACCAACCGCAAAAGTGGTTGTGCACCTGCGTTCCAGAACTCAGAGAAGCGAGCTAGCTCCCAAGCCTCCATGACCGTAGGAGCGGTCTGGCTCACGCAGAAGCGGAGCCGCACCTACACTCCAAGGTCGCAGGTGCAAAAACACCAGAACTAGACCTGTTAGAACTATGCAAAAACATCTGAACCTAGTCCGAATCACACCCGAGGCCCACGGGACAAACACATCAACCAGTCATATAACCTACCATAGACTCGCTCGAGGTCTCAAATCATATCAAACAACACCGAAAATGCAAATCGCGCCATGAATCGAACTATGAACTTCTAAATCTTCCAATTTTGAAAACTCATGCCAAAACCACTCAAATCACCCGGAATGACGCCAAATTTTGCAGACAAGTCCGAAATGAGAAGACGGAGTTGTTACAACTCTCGGAATCGCATTCCGACCCCGATAGCACAAAAGTCAACTATGGATCAAACTTCTTCATTTTCCAAACTTTAACTTTTCCAACTTTTACCGATTCGCCTCAAATTACACTACGGACCTCCAAATCCAAATCCGGACGCGTGCCTGAGTCCAAAATTACCATATGAAGCTGTTAAGATCATCCAAAATCCATTCTGGAGCCGTTTACTCCAAAGTCCAATTCTGGTCAAATTCTCACCGCTTAAGCTTCCAAAACTAGATTTTTTCTCCCAATCCGACTCTGAATTATCCGTTAACTGAATTCAGCCATACACGCAATTCTATACTCATATTATGAAGCTGTTCTATACCTTACGCCGCCGAACGGAGCTTGATATTCTCAAAACGACCGGCCGGGTCGTTACATATAGGCAATTGTTTCTTTGTGTTGTTGGCAAATAAGACATATTGGTGATGTAGTATTGTTGAGTCTATATAGATAGGAGGTTGTTGGGAGACGATTGTGCCCAATTAACCATACAAAATATTTAATTTTTGGTGGTAATGTTAAAGCCCATATCCATTTAAAGTTGGTAATTTCTTGATTTGTTTGTAAACTATTATACAGGAATTTGACAGTAAATTTTCCATTAGGAGTTAGCCCCTAGATAAATTTATCATAGGCTTGTGGATTATGGAGCGGTTGTACATAAATGTTACGTAATGTGTTTACTATATTGAATGGTAATTCAAAGGGTAAATCATTGATGTTAATCATTTGGTATGTTAAGTAATGTGTTAGTGTTTAGTTTTGGTCATTATGTGGTAATGGGCCTTCAATTTGATTTCGCAATATGATATTTGGCCCAAGCCAAGGTTCCGTCCAGAATCGAATGTGTTGGCCATTTGCAACATGCCATACTATTCCGCGTTGGCAAAGTTGCCATCCTAAGTTCACAGCTTTCCAGATATTCGAAAGTTATTGATGGTTAGCTTGCAAGGAGTATTTGTTGAAGAGCGTAGAATCCCATAGGAATTTTGGAGATGTGAATAGTCTCCATGCCGTGCACCTAGTAGAGCATTATTTTTTATAGATAAATTGTGGATGCCCAATACCCCATTTTCCTTAGGTTGTTGGATGGTATTCCATTTAATGAGGTAAAGCTTCTTTTGTCTTGAGTTGAGCCCCATAGGAAATTTTTTTGGTATTTTTCCATTGATGGTATGATGTTGCGGGGCAGTTGTATAATTTGCATAAAATGTGTTCGAAGTGCTTTCAATGTGTACTTAATTAAAGTACCTATTCCTTCCATACTAAGCATATTAATTTTTCATCCTGTGAGCCTTGCTTTAAAGTTATCAAGAATAAATTGGTAATCGCTTTGGACCGGTCTTTGAGTAAATAAAGAAAAGCCTAATATTTTTTAAATTTGACTCCTTCGCGCATACCAAAAGAAGTGAGGACAAGTTGCTTATCCATATAAGTTGTATTTTTATAGAAGAATAACTTTGATTTGTCATAACTAATGTTTTGTCCTGAGTGGTATGTAAAAGTGTTGAGAATATCAATAATAGTATGAATACTTTTAGTTGTGAGTCGTGATGTCAGAGTTATATCATCTGCAAATAATAAGTGAGACATAGAGGGTCCTCGACGTGAGAATTGTACAGGAAATCATTGTTTATAATCAACTGCTGTGTGGATTTGGCGTGATAAGCGTTCCATGCATAAAATAAATATGTAAGGGGAAAGTGGATCACCTTGACGCAGTCCCTTGGTGGGTGTGAAAAATTCAGTTGGGTGTCCGTTTAATAGAATAGAGATGGAGGAAGTCGTGATGCATGACATAATGAGAGTGATAATAGGGGTTGGAAAGTTAAAGAAATGTAATGTGTCTTTAATGAATGCCCATTCCATTTGATCAAAGACTTTTTTACTAGATCAATTTTGAGGACAAAGTTTTCTGTTTGCCGTTTTTTTATATCAAAAAATGGTTGAGGATTTCCTGCACTATGATTGCATTATACTGAGGCAAAACGATTTTGGAGAAAGGCAGATTGCTCAGGACTAATAATCTTATGCAAATAGAGGCTTTAATTTGTTTGCTATAATTTTTGTAATTAGTTTATAATAGTGTTACAAAAGCTAATCGGTCGATATTGAGTAATTGAGGATGGATGCAAATTTTTGGAATGAGACATAAATATATTTGTTTACTATTGGAGGAATGATTTTGAAGTGACAACTTCGTGGCAAAAAGAAATTATTGAAGAGACAGTATACGTCCAATATTTTTTGTAAATATATGGATATAAACCATCAGGTCCTGGTGCCTTGAAAGGTTTAAAAGAGTTTAGAGCGATTTGAATTTCTTTCGTAGTTAATTATCTATCAAGGGATTGATGATCATTAGTCCTGAAGTTTAGCGTGCTGAATTTCAACAAAAATATACTTAATATTCATTAAAAAAGACACAAACATATTTGATTCAACCCAAGTCAACAAAAAACTAATTAATGCGAATAAAACAAAAATTTAAAAGACAGACATCACAAAATTCACATAAACTAATGTATATTCACAAAATACAATTATGTAATCTCTTACATCCTTGAAAAAAAGAAAAAAATTATTTTTTGTTTACAAGTTATTCTCTATCAAAAAATTCACAGAGTGTCTTCATATTCTCCATAGTCATGTTCTAGTTGCTCTTCTGGGGTTTCATAACCGCTATCTTGTTACCACT
>NW_017690244.1:0-5745 GCF_001879085.1 Nicotiana attenuata
CGCTCTTTTGCTCTCAATTTAGTTTCATTTCTGCGTTTGTGCAATACCTGTAAAAGAGAACAATCACTGTTATTTAATGAGTTAGTAATTAGAGTTTGATTGAGACTCAATTGCTGATCTTCCATCGAAGTTGAGTCCTTGAACAACACAAACTCCAACCCTATCTTTTATCCGAATTTTGTTCTCTTCTCATAAGGAGACTTTCTCTCTTATCCCATATGCAACCTTTTCGATCATTTTTAGAGATGTTGCTGCTTGATCAATGGGACTTATCTCCTTCACGTGCATCTCACATGTATAGGTTGACAAACATTGTGCTTCACATGATGGACCTGGTCCATGACTGAGTTCATTTGTCATTCTTCAAAACCTCACCTGTTCTTGGGCCAACAAATTTCCCCTTTTTGATGATGACAAACTCTGTGCTTTTTACTGATCAAAGAACCTGTAAGAACTCAGCTTAACTATCAACACTTAACTTAGAAATTTTACTTATCATCAAGGACCAGGTTAATTAGGTTATAAATATCACTTAATTCAGAATAATGAGTAAAGCACAATATCTCTTTCCCCTTTTGGCATCATCGAAAAGTTGCATACACAGTGTGAATCCCAGATTTTAATAAGTACTCATGGCCACTGGGGCAACTGCAAGTGAAATCATTGTGCAATTATCAATAATCAACAAACATATTTAAGCTATCAAGATCAAAATCATCAGTGAACAAGAGAAAACAGTAGTTGTCATTGGTAGAGATATGCTTCCACAAACAGACCACAAAAAGAAAGAAAAACTTTCAAAACATGAGCAAAAAAACAGAAATATCCCTAATCTGGGTCACTGGGGGTACTAGACTGGTTCAGAAGACAAGTGCTAGGAGACCTAAGGCTTGGAAGAACTAGAGGGTTGAGATTGGAGAAGGTTCAGCATATTCTGAAGCATTCCATCACTCTTCTCCTTTTCTTTGGCTAGCTCAATTCTAAGGCCATCTCTCTCAGTTTCCAATTCAGCCACACGAGCCTTGGGCCTAGCAATTTTATCATCCTTAGTGCCACATTCCTGAACCAAAGCCCTAACCTTGCTGTTGATGGGCGTCCTCAGAGATGAACCAGGTTCAACTGGGATGGCATTGACTGGATAGTCACAAGCCAGCAGGGTCTTAACACCAAAATGTTCCTTGCTTGATGCCATTTCCCATTTCTTCAAAGGCACATTCAGCCTGTCCAGAACTGTAGTCAGTATGAACCCATATGGAGTGGCATGAGCCTTGGAGCCATTGATGACCCTGTCTAGCAATTTGACAATGAAAGCATGCCAGTTGATTTGCATTCCTCTCACCAGGAACTCCATAAGAACCAGGTCCATGTAATTTGCAGTGTGCCTTCTCTCCTATCTAGGCAATAGACACTTGTTGACAAATTCAAACAAGACCTTGTGCTCAGGCCTCATTTCACTTTTCTGCACAAATCTGGCTTCAGACACATCTCCAAAGTCACAGAACCTTCTAGTGATTTCAAGAGCAGTAGGGAGAGAATCCAGGCATGGCTACCTTTGCCTTGTATAGTCATCATACCCTTCAGTAGGTATGTCCAGGATCTCACCCAGTTTGAGTGCATCAAACGTCACTTTGACTCCTTTCACCAGGCTGTTGACTACTCCATCCTTCACAGCAGCATTGGCCATAAATTCAATCAGTTCATTCCTTGCCAGCCTCCCATCCATTTCAAGGACCATGTCCTTCCAACCTTGTGCAGCTAAAGCATCCACCATTCTCCTCATCCCTGGTTCTTCCAGGTCCTTCAACAGTCTACCTTTCAAGATTTTTCTTCTGCCAAAAATGGCAAGCTTGTCCTGTTCCTTTTCAGATTCCTCTTCTTCTTCTTCTCCACTCCATTCATCATCTTCTTCAGCAATTTTCACCTGCTTGCCTTTCACTACAGATCTTGTCCTCTTGGCTAATGAGGGTTCAGCAGACACAGGTACAGAGGAAGACTTCTTGGAAGAAGTCTTGGAGTTTTTAGGTTTTGGTGTAGGAACCTCCACTGTTGTTCCCCTTTCTTGATGGACCAGTTCCATCTCCTCTTCTTCTGCAACCTCAGAGGATTCAGCAACCTTTCTCTTTCCCTTCTCCATTTTCTTTTTCTTGCTTTCTTCCAGAGCTTTTTGTAGGTCAGCTTCACTTTGTCTTACCCTGCTTCTTGTAGCTCTTCCCTTAGGCACTGAAGGGGCAGTAGATTTTAGGGATGAAGGTTTTCTTTTCTTGGTTGGTTTGTGTACATTTTGGGCCTTTTGTGAGGTAGCTTTGCATTTCTTTGGGTCATAACTTCCCCCAATCTTTTTCAGAAGATCAGCCAGGGTTTCCTCAGCAGATGAACCAGGTTCATCTCTTTGTTGGCTTAGATGAACCAACCCTTCAGCTGCTTCCCCAGAGCTACTTCTCCCTGACTTTATGCCACTCTCTTCTGCACCCCCACATATAGCAAGAACTGCTCCTTTCCCTTTACCCCTCTCTTCACCACTTGCTCCCTCTCTCTCTTTTCCTTTCTTTTTTCCTCCACTCCTGCTCGATTCAGCCAACATTACATCTCTAACAGGTCCAACTAGAACAAACCTATTTTCTACGTTTTCAACCACAGAAGAACTTACCTCAGGGGTTTCTTGAATTTTCTCAGTGTCAGAAGACCCATGTCCTTCACCTTCGCTGGCAGAAATAAAGGATTCGGAGTTAAAACTGGAGTCAGACTCTTGAGCTGGGCTTTCTTTCATCTGGCTAGCTTTCAATCTCTCATTTAAAACTTTCCTCAGAGCTCCAGTTGCTACAATTTTTGTAGCCAACATTTTTTGCCTTCGAAGCCTAGGTTTTGGGGATTCACTAGGAGGAGTAGAAGAGGATGTATTTGAGGGTGATGGTGGTGGAGGAGTGCCAGGATGATCTTGTGGGTTAAACATTGTTGATTGTTTCTTGAGAGAATTTGGGAATTTCTGGAGAAGAGAAGCGATTAGAACTGGAGAAATATTTTTGACGGTTTTAGAATAGTGAAGAAGATTAGATATGTGGTGTGTATTTTAAGGCAATTTGACATTAATGCAGTAACGCCAACTTTTCAGGGGTCAATTAGAAGTCTAATCAAGGTGTAATTCCAGGCTTTTAATGATTATTTTGGCTTCCCTAGATATTAGGCAAAAATCACGGTTTTAGAGTTCTAAAGGGACGAAACTGGTTCATTGCCTCAGCGGATAGAATTTTCTAGGAATTTGGCAAGTATAGGACTTCTGCTCATGATTGAATTGTTAATCTTTCTAATTATTCAAAGTATTGAAAACATACCTGAACTTTCATATGAGCTCATACTGATGAACCAGGTTTCATATAGAACTCTCTTGAACATGCCTCAAATGCCATAATAGAAAATACTTTGTAAAAGATCAGTGAGTCATATGTACACATGTCACAGGAGTATACTAATAAAAGTATGAAACTAATTAAGAATTAATCTAGATATTTACACAAAGTTAGAACTCCTAACCATTTTTCTTTTCAAATATTTTTTTCAATTTTTTTTCATTGTGCATTCTGAACTGGACCTATTAGGTGATCTTAATCATCCCTAATTCCAACCTATTCCTTTCAAAGTTTTCTCTACTCAGTGCTTTAGTGAAAATGTCAGCAATTTGCTTATCAGTAGCACAGAATTCTATGGAGATCAGTCCTTTCTCATAGTTATCTCTTAAGAAGTGGTGTCTAACATCTATGTGCTTAGTCCTCTTGTGATGAACAGGGTTCTTTATCATACTTATAGCACTAGTGTTATCACAGAATATTGGAATACAACCAACTTCAATACCAAAATCTACCAGCTGCTGTTTGATCCATAGCAATTAAGCACAACAAGAGGCAGTAACAACATACTCAGCTTCAGCAGTAGATAAGGCCACTGAGTTCTGCTTTTTGGTAGCCCATGACACAAGACATGAACCAAGGAAGTGTGCCATACCTGAGGTGCTCTTCCTATCCACTAGAAAACCTGCATAATCAACATCATCATATCCTACTAGATTAAAATTGCTACCTTTGGGGTACCAAGGAAACAAATCAGTGGTGCCTTTCAAGTATCTTAGTATCCTTTTGACAGCAGTCAGGTGAGATTCTTTAGGATTAGCCTGGAAGCGAGCACAAAGCCCTACACTGAAAACAATGTCAGGTCTGCTAGCAGTAAGATACAGAAGTGAACCAATCATACCCCCATACAACTTTTGATCAACAAATGAACCAGGTTCATCAACATCTAATTTAGTCGCAGTTGCAATGGGTGTGTCTATTTCTTTAGATTCTTCCATTTTAAACTTTTTGATTAGCTCCTTTGCATACTTTTGCTGATGGATCATGGTTCCATTTTGACTTTGTTTGATCTGTAAGCCTAAGAAGAAGTTAAGCTCACCCATCATGCTCATTTCAAACTCACTCCTCATTAATTTTGCAAAGTCCTTACTTAGCTTATCAGTAGTGGCCCCAAAGATTATGTCATCGACATATATTTGTACAACAAGGAGATCCTTACCTTTTTCCCTTAAGAATAAGGTACTATGAATTTTACCTCTCCTGTAACCATACTCCAGTAGAAATTTTGACAATCATTCATACCATGCTCTTGGGGCCTGCTTGAGTCCATAGAGAGCCTTGTCTAACTTGTACACATGCTCAAGACATTCCTTGCTCTCAAACCCTGGAGGTTGTTTCACAAACACTTCTTCTTTCAGGTAGCTATTTAGGAAGGCACTTTTGACGTCCATCTGATGAAGAGTGAATTCCATATGTGCTGCAAAGGCTATGAGAAGTTTGATTGCCTCTAGTCTTGCAACTGGAGCAAAAGTCTCATCATAATCTATGTCCTCCTCCTGGCTGTAACCTTGAACCACCAGTTTTGCCTTGTTTCTTGTAACAGTTCCATCTTCATCAAGTTTTTTCCTAAAGACCCATTTTGTACCAATAACTAATCTATCTTTGGGCCTTGGAACTAGATGCCAAATTTGACTTCTCTCAAATTGATTGAGTTTATCTTGCATTGCATTGACCCAATCTACATCCTGCAAAGCCTCAACAACATTTTTAGGTTCAATAAGAGATAAAAATGCATCAAAAGCACACAGATTCTTTAATTGTGATCTAGTTTTGACTCCAGATGTTGGATCAGTGATAATGTTCTCAATGGGATGAGAACTTTGATACTTGTGAGGTTTCACAACCAACTGGTTTCTACTAGATGTTTCTCCCATGTTCTGTTGCTGAGGAACAGGGTCATGAACAGGTTCCTTTAAGGAATTTATTTCAATTTCTCTTTGATTAGTCCCCCCTGTCAGGTTGCCCTGGATGGAAGAACCTGTTCCATCACATGTTCCTTCTGTTGGTGCCACTTTGACTTATGCTGAGGCTTCAGTCAAGTCCTTTACCAATCCAATGGCTTCATCTTCATGTTCCTATCTCTCAGAAAGAATGTTAGTTTCATCAAAAACTACATGTACACTTTCTTCTACACACAAAGTTCTTTTATTGAACACTTTATATGCTTTGCTATGTGAAGAATATCCCAAGAATATTCCCTCATCACTTCTAGGATCAAACTTACCTAGGGAGTCTTTTCTATTATTGTGCACATAGCACTTACAACCAAATGCCCTAAGATGGGATATGTTTGGTTTTCTCCCTTTAAGTAACTCATAGGGAGTCTTCTCTACAAGAGGTCTAG
>NW_017690245.1:0-939 GCF_001879085.1 Nicotiana attenuata
AGCGCACTTACAAGGTTAGAGTTGTACAGGCTGCATAATAGAAGGTAGCAACAGTTACGGGACTGGAAGGAAACCATAAGTCGTGATGGTAGGAAGAGACCTAAAAGGGGAAATGCCCTGGCTTCTGGATTTTTACACAAAACAATTTCCTAAACGGCAAGGAAATAGTAAGGTATTCACAAGAGCTAAAAGTTATGTAAATGATAAGAGCATCAATCAACATTCGAGGACGAATGTTCCAAAAGGGGGAATGATGTTACGCACCGCAATATTACGTCGATATTTTGACCCGCAGTATTATATTACGATGATGTTACGCTTCGCAAAATTAAATTACGATAATTTTGCACCGTAAAGTATTGTACGTTGAATTTGTCGTAAGGTAATTGACATCAGTCCAAGGAAAGGATTATTTGAAGATTACAAGAATTATGTTATTTCAAACAAGTAAGGAATAAATTCATGAAGGTGAGAGGATACGGAATCGAAGAAAATGAATTTTCATCAAAATTTGACATTTTGGGATAAAATATGGCCCGAGCTAAAATATCCGGTATTTATGGACTAGTGTCATATCAGGTACCATATGACCATGATGGTATAATGTATAAAGTGTGTTAAAATGAATAGTATTTTAAAAAAAATTGAAATATTTCTTAATTATGCGGATAATTGGTTAATTATTGGATAATTGGTATTACCCAATTAATTAAAAAATTAATTGGATAAGGATGGGAAAACCAACGTGGCAGCCACTATGTCTATTTATGTATGACTCTTATAATGGAGTGGAAAGGTGTCATAAGACTAAAGCCTTCAAGATTTAAGGTCTTTAGTCCAAATGTTAAAGACTTTAAGATTAAGTCTTTACTGATAACGTAAAAAGACTTCAAGATTAAAGTCTTTACTCATAACATTAACGACTTAAAGACTAAAGCC
>NW_017690245.1:4857-5745 GCF_001879085.1 Nicotiana attenuata
TTTTTACCTTTTATTTTATTTGGTTTTTGTTTAATTTTCTTTAACAAAATTTAAAACTAACAAAACCTTAATTTAAACTCCCCAAAACTTAGACTAATTAATTTCTAAAAGATAGACTAAGTCCTAATTTAAAATTATGAAAAGACCATTTTGTTATTTTTTTCTCTCATTTTAGTAATATTAATATAAAACCGAATTCTAGATACAAATATACTATTTTTGTACTTTTTTATGAATTATGGCAACTAAGATGCACACAAAAATGCAAACAAGGGACAAATCATGCAATTAATTCAAATAATAAAGAAAAATTCTAATTCTAAGGAATTTATAGGAGTAATTTAAGCGTGGCAAAAATCACGTGCTCACAGCTGCCCCTCTTTGCTCGAAGACACGAAGGGTTTTCGGGCAAAGATAAATGAGCACCATGAAGGATTTTTGCCTGCTCGACACTCCATGAGAAGCATTTTGAAAACCATCTGACCGAACCCTGCCTCAAAGGTTGCCTACATATCCTTGGTTATAAAGGAATCAGGTCAGTGTAGTTCTGGAAGGTTTGGTAGCTGGGACTACCAGGAGCTGTGATTTCACTGTTGTTTCTGCTGCTACTGCTTGCTGACCTCCTTATTACACCAAAAGAAAAATCAAAGCTAAGCTAGTTATGCCTATCAACTATGAGTTACAAGATTCCTATCTATGATTCTCTTGAAACATGATCTTGAGTCTTAGCTGATTTTGCTGTAGACTTCGATCTGAATCTTGATGCTCGCAAGTTGTAGGTGTTTACTTCTTCATGCAGCATTGAGTCTAAACAGGATCAACGGAGCTTGTGACTTCAATCAGAATTTTGTGAAAATCCCGCACCCTTGCTTGCTTTTACATTTGAGT
>NW_017690246.1:0-787 GCF_001879085.1 Nicotiana attenuata
ATAGCCTACACCTTCTGCCATCGGCCCCGGCCCCCAAACCCGGATCGCGTAATATTTTTCCGTGGTATCAAATACGACCTAAGGAACCACAGACACTGCCCCGCCATGACCAAATTCTATTTTTGGAGGTTTAGGGCCATAATACTGGAATTCTGCCCGATTCCCATATTTTCGTCTGCTATAGCCCACGCCTTCCGCCGTGGGTCAGGACCCCCGGACCCACGTCGCGTATATTTTTCCACGGCATCAAATACGACCTAAGGAACTATAGTCACCACCCTTGCACCGTGGGCCTGGGCCCCGGACCCGGATCATCTAAGATGTTTCTGTGACATCAAATACGACATAAGGAATCATACTCACCGCCCAGCCATGAAAAAATTATATTTTTTGGCATTTTTCGGCCATAAAACTGGAATTTTGTCCGATTCCCATATTTTCTTGTGCTATTGCCCACGCCTTTCGATGTGGGCCCAGCCCGCCAGACCCAGATCGCCTAATATTTTTTTTGTGACATCAAATACGACATAAGGAACCATAGTCACCGCCCTGCCATGACAAATTACATTTTTGGCATTTTACGGTCATAAAACGAGAATTCTGCCCGATTCCATCTTTTCGTGTGCTATAGCCACGCCTTCCACCTTGGGCCTGGGCCCCTGGACCCGCATCGCGTAATATGTTTTTTTTGGAATCAAATACGACCTAAGAAACCATAGTCACTGCCCCTCCATGATCAAATCACATTTTTTGGCGTTTTACGGCCATAAAACTAGAATTCTGCCCG
>NW_017690246.1:2291-5745 GCF_001879085.1 Nicotiana attenuata
TTCCATAATTTTGGTGTGCCATAGCCTACACCTTCTGCCATCGGCCCCGGCCCCCAAACCCGGATCGCGTAATATTTTTCCGTGGTATCAAATACGACCTAAGGAACCACAGACACTGCCCCGCCATGACCAAATTCTATTTTTGGAGGTTTAGGGCCATAATACTGGAATTCTGCCCGATTCCCATATTTTCGTCTGCTATAGCCCACGCCTTCCGCCGTGGGTCAGGGCCCCCGGACGCACGTCGCGTATATTTTTCCACGGCATCAAATACGACCTAAGGAACCATAGTCACCACCCTTGCACCGTGGGCCTGGGCCCCGGACCCGGATCATCTAAGATGTTTCTGTGACATCAAATACGACATAAGGAATCATACTCACCGCCCAGCCATGAAAAAATTATATTTTTTGGCATTTTTCGGCCATAAAACTGGAATTTTGTCCGATTCCCATATTTTCTTGTGCTATTGCCCACGCCTTTCGATGTGGGCCCAGCCCGCCAGACCCAGATCGCCTAATATTTTTTTTGTGACATCAAATACGACATAAGGAACCATAGTCACCGCCCTGCCATGACAAATTACATTTTTGGCATTTTACGGTCATAAAACGAGAATTCTGCCCGATTCCATCTTTTCGTGTGCTATAGCCACGCCTTCCACCTTGGGCCTGGGCCCCTGGACCCGCATCGCGTAATATGTTTTTTTTGGAATCAAATACGACCTAAGAAACCATAGTCACTGCCCCTCCATGATCAAATCACATTTTTTGGCGTTTTACGGCCATAAAACTAGAATTCTGCCCGATTCCCATAATTTCGTGTGTTATAGCTCGCGCTTTCCGCCGTGGGCCTGGGCCCCTAGACCTGAATTGCCTAAGATTTTTCCGTGGCAACATATACGACCTAAGGAACCATTGCCACCGCCCTGCCAAGACAAAATTACATTTTTTGGTGTTTTACGACCAGAAAACTGGAATTCCGCCCAATTCCATAATTTTCGTGTGCTATAGCCCACACCTTCTATCGTCGGCCCCGAAACCTAAACCCGGATCACGTAATAGTTTTCCGTGGTATGAAATACGACCTAAGGAACCACAGTCACCGCCCGCCATGACCAAATTCTATTTTTGGAGATTTACGGGCAAAATACTGGAATTCCGCCTGATTCCCATATTTTATTATGTTATAGCCCAGGCCTTCCGCCGTGGGCCCAGGCCCCCAGAGCCACATCGCATATATTTTTCCGTGGCATCAAATACGACCTAAGGAACCATAATAATTGCCCCTCCATGACCAAATTACATTTTTTGACGTTTTACGGCCATAAAACTGGAATTCCGCCCGATTCCCATATTTTCGTATGCTATAGGCCACGCCTTCCACCGTGGGCCCGAGCCCCCAGATATGGATTGCGTAATATATTTCAGAGGCATATAATAAAATCTAAGGAATGATATTCACTGCCCCGCCATGATCAAATTACGTTTTTGACATTTTACGGCCATAAAACTGGAATTCCGCCCGATTCCATAATTTTCGTATGTTATAGCCCACGCCTTCCGCCGTGAGGCCGGGCACCCAGACCCGGAGGGGCGTAATATTTTTCATGCGCATCAAATACGACCTAAGGAACCATAGTCACCGTCGCACCATGACCAAATTCTATTTTTGGAGTTTTACGGCCATAAAACTTGAATTCCGCCCAATTCCCATTTATTCGTCTGATATTGCCCACGCCTTCCGCCGTGGGCGTGGGCCCGGGCCCCCGGAGCCAGATCGCGTAATATTTTTTCGGGGCATAAAATACAATCTAAGGAACCTTAATCACCACTCCTCCATGACGAAATTACATTTTTTGGCATTTTACGGCCATAAAACTGGAATTCCGCCCGATTACCATATTTCGTGTGCTACAGCCCACGCCTTGCACCTTGGGCCCGGGCCCCGGACCCGGCTCGTCTAATATGTTTTCGTGACAACTGATACGACATAAGGAACCATAGTCACTGCCCCGAAATGAAAAAATTATATTTTTGGGCGTTTTACGACCATAAAACTGGAATTCCGCCCGATTCCTATATTTTCTTGTGCTATAGCCCACGCATTTTGCTGTGGGCATAGGCCGCTGGACCCAGATCGCCTAATATTTTTTTGTGACATCAAACACGACAAGGAACCATAGTCAGCGCCCCGCCATGAAAAATTACATTTTTGGCGTTTTACGGCCATAAAACGAGAATTCCGCCCGATTCCATCTTTTCGTGTGCGATATATAGCCCACGCCTTCCGCCTTGGGCCCGGCCCCTGGACCCGCATCACGTAATATTTTTCCGTGGCATCAAATACGACCTAAGGAAACATAGTAACCGCCTTCCATGACCAAATTATATTTTTTGGCGATTTACGGTCATAAAACTAGAATTTCGCCTGATTCCCATATTTTCGTGTGCTATAGCCCACGCCTTCCGCTATGGACTCGGGTCCCCAGACTCACATCGCGTATATTTTTTCGTGGCATCAAATACGACCTAAGGAACCACAGTCACCGCCCCTCCATGACCGAATTACATTTTTTGGCATTTTACAGCCATAAAACTGGAATTCCGCTCGATTCTCATATTTTCGTGTGCTATAGGCCACGCCTTCCGCCGTATGCCCGGGCCCCCGGACCTAGATCGCGTAATATTTTTTTGTGTGATCAAATACGATCACAGGAACCATACTCACCACTCCGCCATGACAAAAATACATTTTTTGGCGTTTTACGGCCATAAAACGTGAATTCCGCCTGATTCCCATATTTTCGTGTGCTATAGCCACGCCTTCCGCCATGGGCCCGGGCCCCCGAACCCGCATCGCGTAATATTTTTCCGTGGCATCAAATACGACCAAAGGAACCATAGTCACCGCCCCGACATGAACAAATTACATTTTTTGGCGTTTTGCAGCCATAAAACTAGAATTCTGCCTGATTCCCGTATTTTCGTGTGCCATAGCCCACGCTTACCGTTGTGGGCCCGAGCCCCCGGACGTGGATCGATTAATATTTTCCCGTGACATCAAATTACGACCTAAGGAACGATAGTCATCGCCTCGCCATGACCAAATAACATTTTTGGCATTTTACGACCATAAAATTGGAATTCCGACCGATTCCATTATTTTCGTGTGCTATAGCCCACGCCTTCAGCCGTGGGCCCGGGCTCCCAAACCCGGATCGCATAATATTTTTCCGTGGCATCAAATACGACCTAAGGAACCACAGTCACCACACCGCCATGACCAAAATACATTGTTTGGCATTTTACGACCACAAAACTGGAATTCCGCACAATTCCATAATTTTGGTGTGCCATAGCCTACACCTTCTGCCATCGGCCCCGGCCCCCAAACCCGGATCGCGTAATATTTTTCCGTGGTATCAAATACGACCTAAGGAACCACAGACACT
>NW_017690247.1:0-691 GCF_001879085.1 Nicotiana attenuata
TGTCCATGCTTCGGAGGTATCACGGCGACCCATCCCACGTGTTAGAATTTCAGCACTGTCCAGTTGGACAAGGACTTGTCTTACGAGGAGGAGCCGGTGGCTATTCTAGACCGGCAGGTTCGTCAGTTGAGGTCGAAGAGTTTTCCTTCTGTCCGTGTTCAGTGGAGAGTTCAGCCTGCTGAGGCATCGACCTGGGAGTCCGAGTCCGATATGCGGAGCCATTATCCCCATCTTTTTCCCGACTCAGGTACTTCCTTCTTATGTCCGTTCAAGGACGAACGGTTATTTTAAAGGTGGAGAATGTGATGACCCAAGCGGTCATCACTTGTTTTAAAATTAAATTATATGCTTTCGAGGCCTTGAAAACCTCATTTAGAGTCACCTCGAATTGCATGTGCAGTCCGGGCGCATAGGCGGAAAGCATAAATATGAAAATCTATGAAAAATTATAAAATTTGGTTATAAAATGAGCAAATTTGACTTCGGTCAATGTTTTGGGTAAACGGACCCAGACCCGTGATTTGACGGTCCCGGAGGGTCCGTAGGAAAATATGGGACTTGGGCGTATGCCCGGAATTGAATTCCGAGGTCCCAGGCACAATTATAACTCAAGTTCTCGGCACGTTGGCCACACTCTATTTCCCAAAGTCATTTGATTTATTTCAAACATCTTTATACAATGAAGGATTTC
>NW_017690247.1:4816-5745 GCF_001879085.1 Nicotiana attenuata
TCTGGTTCTGAAACTGGTTTTTATTGCTGCTGTTGAGTTGCTATTTTCGCTGACTTCCATCTCTTCTTCATTTTGTTCCAATTTCCAGGTACACATCGTGTAACCCTCAAGTTTTGGAAATAAGATGAATTGCAGCGTGATTCTCTGTGGATTTCATATTGTATTTCATGTAGTTTAAGAAATTCATTAGATTGTCATGTGTAACTAAAACTGGACTGTTTTGGACTACATAGGATTATCAAACTGATTTTATTCCCTTTCATGATCATATAAGTATTGTGTTTAGTAGTGTTAGATTCAATTTAGTTGAGTTTGATGTTTAAGTTACCGTGTGATTAATTCGAAAGCAAATTTTAAAATGAGCAGGTGTGCTCGTGACTCATATGAAACAAATAGGTCTATTAATTTGAATGTCAGGTCTAAGTTTAAGTTTTCAGCAGGAATGACTTTATTAATATTAATTCCAGCATGTTGGTTTTGAAATAAGAAAGTAACATTTCAGTATAGTAGGATTCCTGAATTTGATGTTGATTATTTTAGTTTTGTCATTAAATTTCAGAGTGTGTTATAGTAATCCATTAGTTTAAACAAGATCGGCGTACATGCTTGAAAGTTGAATTAAACAAAGCAGAGTTGATAAACTGTTAAATTTGATCTCGATTCAGGATCTGTATTACAAGGTTTAATTTAGAATCAACATTTAATTTGGGCTTTTGTTTTGGGCCAGAACTCAACAATTGGCTTGAAAGAAACTTGAGGCCATTTGGACTAGATCTGATGTGGCCTTAGCTAATTGGAGGTCCAAATATTATCAGTGCCCTCCTTGTGCGATTTGACCAAGGCATGATCTGATTCCCGAAATTGGGCCTGTGATTGTGGCCCAAGCTTTACATGATTCGTATGAATAAAACTGAAGTGACATGTCATTT
>NW_017690248.1:0-686 GCF_001879085.1 Nicotiana attenuata
CTGTTTTGGATGCCATGCCTACATACATGATGTCTTTATTTCCAATGCCAGCTAGTGTAGTGAACAGAATTGATGCCCTTAGAAGAAACTTTCTATGGGAAGGTAACTGTGATGAAAAGAAGTTTCACCTGGTTAAGTGGGGTGATCTAATTACAAGCAAAAAATCAGGGGGGGTTGGGGATCAAAAATCTGAAAGTGCAGAATCAAAGTCTGATGCTGAAGTGGTTGTGGAAATTTGCAGCAGATGAGCAATCTCTGTGGACAGAAGTGATTAGGGAAAAATATGGAAAGGAAGGAAGCTGGACAACCAAGACAGTAAGAAGACCATATGGAGTCGGTCTGTGGAGATCAATTAGGAACTTATGGCCAAAACTAATCAACAAGGCAAAGTTCAAAGTTGGTAATGGTAGAAAGATTTCACTATGGGAGGACAATTGGCTAGGCCAAGGATCTCTGAAGGGACTATTCCTGGATATTTTCAATTTGTGTCAACAACAGAATGCTACTATAGAAGAGGTGTGGTCAAACCAAGGATGGAATCTCATATTCAGAAGACTGTTAAATGATTGGGAGATTGACAGAGTTATGGAATTCTACAGTTCTCTGCAGCAGTTCAGTGGCATCGATCTCAAACCAAGTTCAAGACATGATCAAATGGCAAGGCATAGTCAAGGAAGTTCTCAGTT
>NW_017690248.1:4989-5744 GCF_001879085.1 Nicotiana attenuata
AGGAGGATGGGATTTGGAGGGAGGTGGATTAGATGGATATCATACTGCATTTCTACTGTAAGTTTCTCAATCCTTATTAATGGAGCTCAAGCTGGATTTTTTCCTTCTCAGAGGGGGCTAACACAAGGGGACCCTCTTTCCCCCTTTTCTATTTATCTTGGCCATGGAGGGACTGAATGAAATGCTGAAGAAAGCACAGACAAACAGCTGGATAAAGGGATTTAAAATGACAAATAGAACTGACAACAATGGAAGGATTTCTCACTTACAATATGCAGATGATACCTTAGTATTCTGTGAAGCAGATAGAGAGCAAATGAAAGTCCTAAGAGTGATATTCATCCTGTTTGAAGCCACTTCTGGATTGCACATCAACTGGCAAAAAAGCCTTATTTATCCGGTTAATGATGTAATGGAAATACAGAGTCTGGCAAATGTTTTGGGGGGAAGGTGGGGGTTCTACCTACTATATACTTGGGGATGCCTTTGGGAGCCAAGAGCAAATCAAAAGGAATATGGAATAATGTGTTGGAAAAATGTGAAAAGAAATTGTCTAACTGGAAGAACCAGTATTTGTCAATGGGAGGGAGGCTGATTTTGATCAATTCTGTTTTGGATGCCATGCCTACATACATGATGTCTTTATTTCCAATGCCAGCTAGTGTAGTGAACAGAATTGATGCCCTTAGAAGAAACTTTCTATGGGAAGGTAACTGTGACAAAAAGAAGTTTCACCTGGTTAAGTGGGGTGATCT
>NW_017690249.1:0-898 GCF_001879085.1 Nicotiana attenuata
TAAAGGACCAAGCACATAGATGTTAGACACCACTTCTTGAGAGATAATTATAGAGAAAGGATTAATCTCAATAGAATTTTGTGCTACTGATAAACAAATAGCTGACATCTTCACCAAAGCACTGAATAGGGAAAACTTTGAAAGGAATAGGTTGGAATTAGGGATGATTAAGATCACCTAAAAGGAACCAGTTCAGAATACAATGAAAAAAAATGAAAAAAAAATCACATTTTTGGTTAGAAGTTCTGACTTTATGTAAATATCTAGACTAATTCTTACTCAGTCTCATACTCTAATCAGTATACTCCTGTGACATGTGTTTATATTAATTCATTGATCTCTTACAAAGTTTTTTTTCTATTCTGATATATGAGGCATAATCAAGAGAAGTTCTACTTGAAGAACCTGATTCATCAGTATATGCTTATGAGAAAAGGTCAGGTATGTTTCTATACTTTGCACAATTAGAAAAATAAATATTCCAATTATGAGCAGAAGTCCTATTCTAACCAAACTCCTAAAGACATAACCGTTGAGCATTGAACCAGTTTCATTCTCCTAGAATTCTAAAGAAAACGGGAATATTTTCTAAAACCAAGCGCCACCTATTTATCACTAAAAGACCGGAGTCTTAAAGGGATTAGACTCTTGATTGACCACTGCAAAAAGGCTGTTGTTACTGCGCCTAATCATATTCCACTTTAAATACACTCCACATACTCCCATTCTAGTCCATAACCGTCATTAAGCCTTAAACCTCAAATCATCATCCTTCTCTCTAAAAATCTCCAAAAATCCCCAAAATTCTCCAGAAATTCTTCACCATGACTACTCCTCAAGAAAATCCAGGAACTCCCCCACCAGTATCTCCTAACACACCCTCATCTGCACCTCCTAG
>NW_017690249.1:5018-5744 GCF_001879085.1 Nicotiana attenuata
CATTGTTTTCAGTGTAGGGCTATGTGCTCGTTTTCAGGCAAATCCAAAAGAGTCTCACTTGACTGCTGTCAAGAGGATATTGAGATATCTGAAAGGCACTACTAAATTGTGTCTTTGGTACCCTAAAGGTAGTAATTTCAATCTAGTAGGATATGCTGATACTGACTATGCAGGTTTCCTAGTGGATAGAAAAAGCACCTCAGGTATGGCACACTTCCTTGGTTCATGTCTTGTATCATGGGCTACCAAGAAGCAAAATTCAGTAGCCCTATCTACTGCTGAAGCTGAGTATGTAGCTGCAGCTTCTTGTTGTGCTCAATTACTATGGATTAAACAACAATTGGTATATTTTGGAATTGAAGTGGGATGCATACCAATATTTTGTGATAACACTAGTGCTATAAGTATGACAAAGAACCCTGTTCATCATAAAAGGACCAAGCACATAGATGTTAGACACCACTTCTTGAGAGATAATTATGAGAAAGGATTAATCTCAATAGAATTTTGTGCTACTGATAAACAAATAGCTGACATCTTCACCAAAGCACTGAATAGGGAAAACTTTGAAAGGAATAGGTTGGAATTAGGGATGATTAAGATCACCTAAAAAGGAACCAGTTCAGAATACAATGAAAAAAAATGAAAAAAAAATCACATTTTTGGTTAGAAGTTCTGACTTTATGTAAATATCTAGACTAATTCTTACTCAGTCTCATACTCTAA
>NW_017690250.1:0-872 GCF_001879085.1 Nicotiana attenuata
GGTCTTAGTATGGCGGAATTGTACCATTGATAAGTGGTGTGGGGACAATAGTGGATGTTGTCCACTTTGGGTAACTGTTTGGTGCCAGCGGGTGGCGAAGTCTGAGTATCCATCCGACTGGCACATGTTTGGCTGCCCCTGATAGTTATGATGAATTGATTGCAGGTACTATGGCCCGAAAGAAGCGTAGGAACTCAGAAAGAACTTCTGACGTGCCGACTTATGATGCCACCCGGTTCACGTCCGAGGAGGCCCAGGACAGGTTTCATGCGAAAGCCACAAAAATCTTTGTCCCGGAGATTGGTATTGACAGGGCTGCCCTCCGTGTCGAAAAACCGGACATGTACGAGGAAATCCGCCGGAGGGGGATGGAGTACTTGTTCGATGAACCTGAAACGGCAAACCCAATGATAGTCCGGGAGTTCTACGCGAACTGCCCAGAACATATGTGTCGTTCTGTGGTGGTGCGGGGCAAAGTAGTAGATGCCTCAGTACAGAAAATTCGCCAGGTCCTGCAGCTGCCTCCGTTCACTGGTGACAATGATTATTACCACAATTCTCCAGGGGTCGATTGGGACACTCTGATTGAGTCCATATGCTCAGGGGGATGGCCAGTTTGGATACAGGAGTACATGACCGTTCATTCCAAGTCATTCACATGGGAGGCTAAGTGCTGGTTCACCATTATTTGCAGCAGGTTATTGCCCACGGGCAACACGTCAGATGTGAACAGCTTACGGGCTCTATTGGTTTGGTGCTTCGTAACCAGGAAGGACGTTGATGTTGCTAAAATCATTGGAGATGAAATGATCCTCCAGTCACCTCTGATGACTAAGGGGTTTTACTTCCCCTCACTTGTGACGAGGTTATGT
>NW_017690250.1:5084-5744 GCF_001879085.1 Nicotiana attenuata
TAATATATAGAGGTAAAAAACAGATTTTGCCTTATACATACAGTGAATTTTTCACCAATTCCTTATAACAGCCAAAACAAGCTGGAACAAATTAGGCTGTCATAGAGAGATTTGACCGTACAAATGGAACAAAGTTGCCACTATATTTTCATTCAACACATACAACTTATTAGCTCTACACAAAAACTTGGGATTCAAGAATGAAAAAAAGTTACAGAACATATACTTCATGTTTTTGGCCTATATATACTAGCTAGTAGTTTAATAATCAGCTCTTCTCCAATCTTGCTCTTCAGTAGGTAAACTCTTCTATCTTTTCTGGAAATTGAATGCCTAATACCAAAAGCCAAATGTGAACGGCAAAACAACCACGCATACTAGCAACAGTACATAGACTGCCACTACTCCAAAGAAAATCATGCTTGAACCCGAAGTAACTTCTCAAGAATTGTTCCACTGTTTGATCATCGCTAAGTTTATTTTGGAGGTCCCCGTATTGTGATACAACCAAACCATACAAAGTCCAGGCAACAGGATTAGCCCAATAGTACCATCTCCACCATATGGGCATACACTGTTTTTTAATGAAGAAAAACAACGGAAGCATTTCATTTTCAAAGCTCTAAATCAAAATTTCCAGCGTTCTTGAGAGCAAAAATG
>NW_017690251.1:0-5744 GCF_001879085.1 Nicotiana attenuata
CGTAAAACGCAAAAAATGTAATTTGGTCATGGAGGGGAGGTTACTATGGTTCCTTAGGCAATATTTGATGCCACGGCAAAATATTACGCAATCCGGGGACGCGGGCCTACGGCGGAAGGCGTGGGCTATAGCACACGAAAATTTAGGACTCGGGCGGATTTCCAGTTTTATGACCGTAAAATGCCAAAAAATATAATCTGGTCATGGCGGGGCAGTGACAATGGTTCCTTAGATCTTATATGATATCCCGGACAAATATTTGGCGATCCGCGTACGGATGTGNAAAGTATAATTTGGTCATGGCGAGGCGGTGACTATGGTTTCCTAGGTTGTATTTGATGCTACGGAAAAATAATACGCGATTCGGGTTTGGGGGCCCAGGCCCACGGCAGAAGGCATGGGCTATAGCACACGAAAATATGGGAATCAGGCAGAATTTAAGTTTTATGGCCGTAAAACGCCAAAAATATAATTTGGTCATGGTGGGGCGGTGACTATGGTTCCTTAGGTCGTATTTGATGCAATGGAAAAATATTATGCGATCCAGGTCTGGGGGCCCGGGCCCACGGTGGAGAAGCGCGATATAGCACATGAAAATAAGGGAATCGGACAGAATTCCAATTTTATGGCCGTAAAGTGCCAAAAAATATAATTGAGTCATGGAGGGGCAGTGAAAATGGTTCCTTAGGTCATATTTGATGCAGCGGAAAAATATTATGTGATACGGGTCACAGGGCCGGGCCTACGGCAGAAGGCGTGGGCTATAGCACACGAAAATATGGGAATCGAGCGGAATTCCAGTTTCATGGCCGTAAAACGCAAAAAATGTAATTTGGTCATGGAGGGGAGGTTACTATGGTTCCTTAGGCAATATTTGATGCCACGGCAAAATATTACGCAATCCGGGGACGCGGGCCTACGGCGGAAGGCGTGGGCTATAGCACATGAAAATATGGGAATCGGGCGGAATTCCAGTTTTATGACCGTAAAATGCCAAAAAATATAATTTGGTCATGGTGGGGCAGTGACTATGGTTCTTTAGGTCGTATTTGATGAAACGGAAAAAAAATTATGCGATCTGGGTGTGGGGGCGATATAGCACACAAAAATATGGGAATCGGCCGGAATTCCAGTTTATGGCCGTAAAACGCCAAAAAATATAATTTGGTCACGGCGGGGCGATGACTATTCTTCCTTTGATCGTATTTAATGCCAAGGAAAAATATTACGCGATCCTGGTCGGGGATCTCGGGATCACGGCGGAAGGCGTGGGCCATAGTAGACGAAAATATGAGAATCGGGCTGAATTCCAGTTTTATGGCCGTAAAATGCCAAAAATGTAATTTGGCCTTGGTGAGGCGGGGATTATGATTTCTTAGGTCGTATTTGATGCCATGGAAAAATAATACGTGATCCGGGGGCCCAGGCCCACGGCGGAGGGCATGGGCTATAGCACACGAAAATATGGGAATCGGGCGGAATTCAAGTTTTATGGCCGTAAAACTTCAAAAAATGTATTTTGGTCATGGTGGGGCTGCGACTATGGTTTTTTAGGTCGTATTTGATGCCAGGAAAAAATATTACGCGATCCAGCTCCGGGGGCCCGGCCCACGGCAGAACGCGTGGGATATAGCACACGAAAATATAGGAATCGACAGAATTCCAGTTTTATGCCGGAAAATACCAAAAAATGTAATTTGGTTATGGCGAGGTGGTAACTATGGTTCCTTCGGTCGTATTTAATGCCACGGAAAAATATTACGCGATCCGGGTCGGGGGTCTCGGGCCCATGGCGGAAGGCGTGGGCCATAGCACACGAAAATATGGGAATCGGGTGGAATTCCAGTTTATGGCCGGAAAATGCCAAAAAATGTAATTTGTTCATGGAGGGGCAGTGACTATGGTTCCTTTGGTTCTATTTAATACCACGGAAAAATATTACGCTATCCGGGTCGGGGGTCTTGGGCCCACGGAAGAAGGCGTAGGCCATACCACACGAAAATATGCGAATCGGGCGGATTTCCAGTTTTATGAGCGTAAAATACCAAAAAATATAATTTCGTCATGGAGGGGCGGTGACTACGGTTCCTTAGGTCGTATTTGATGCCACAAAAAAATATTACGCGATCCAAATCCGGGAGTCCGGGCCCATGGCGGAAGGCGTGGGCTATAGCACACGAAAATTTGGGAATCGGGAGGAATTCAACTTTTATGGTCGTAAAACTTCAAAAAATGTAATTTGGTCATGGTGAGGCAGTTATGGTTCTTTAGGTCGTATTTGATGTCACAGAAAAATATTACGCGTTCCGGGTTTGGGGGCCCGGGCCCACGGTGGAAGGCGTGGGATATAGTATACGGAAATATGGGAATCGGGCGGAACTCCAATTTATGGCCGTAAAATGTTAAAAATGTAATTTCGTCATGGCGGGGCGGAGACTATGGTTCCTAGGTCTTATTTGATGCCACGGAAGAATATTATGTGATCCGGGTTCGAGGAACCGGGCCCACGGCGGATGGGGTGGGCTATAACACAAAAAAATATGGGAATCGAGAGGGATACCAGTTTTATGAGCGTAAAACGCAAAAAAATGGAATTTGGTCATGGTGGGGTGGTGACTATGGTTGGTTAGGTAATATTTGACGCCACAGAAAAATATTACGTGATCCAGCTCGGAGAGACCGGGCCCACGACGGAAGGGTTGGGGTATAGCACACGAAAATATAGGAATCGAGCGGAATTCAAGTTTCATGGCCGTAAAACGCCAATTAATGTAATTTGGTCATGGCAGGGTGGTTACTATGGTTCCTTAGGTAATATTTGATGCCACGGAAACATATTACGCGATCCGGGTCCGAGGGCCCGGGCCCACGGCAGAAGGCGTGGGCTATAGCATACAAAAATATAGGAATCTTGCGCAATACCATTTTATGTCGGTAAAACAATAAAAAATGTAATTTGGTCATGGCGGAGCGGTGACTATGGTTCCTTAGGTCGTATTTGATGCCACGAGAAAATGTTACGCGATCCGGGAACCCGGGCCTACGGTAGAAGGCGTGGGCTATAGCACATGAATATATGGAAATCGGGCGGAATTCCAGTTTTATGGCCGTAAAGCGCCAAAAAATATAATTTGGTCATGGTGGGGCAGTGACTATGGTTCCCTAGGTCGTATTTGATGCCACGGAAAAATATTACGCGATCCGGGTCCGGGGGCCCGGAACCACGGCGGAAGGCATGGGGTATAGCACACGAAAATATGGGAATCGGGCGAAATTCCTATTTTATGGGTGTAAAACGCCAAAAAATATAATTTGGTCATGGCGAGGCGGTGATTATGGTTCCTTAGATCGTATTTGATGCCACGGACAAATAATCGCGATTCGGGTTTGGGGGCCCGGGCCCACGGCGGAAGGCGTGTGCTATAGCACACGAAAAATATGGAATCGGGCAGAATTCAAGTTTTGTGGCCGTAAAAGGCCAAAAAAATATAATTTAGCCATGGCGGGGCGGTGACTATGGTTCCTTAGGTCGTATTTGATGCAACAGAAATATATTACGCGATCCGGGTCTGGGAGCCTGGGCCCACATCGGAGAAGTGGGATATAGCACATGAAAATATGTGAATGGGTGGAATTCTAATTTTATGGCCGTAAAATGCCAAAAAAATATAATTCAGTGATGGGGGGCGGTGACAATGGTTCCTTAGGTCGTATTTGATGCCACGGAAAAATATTATGTGATTTTGGTCCTGGAGCCGGGCCCACGGCGGAAGGCGTGGGCTACAACACACGAAAATTTGGGAATCGGGCGGAATTCCAGTTTTATAGCCGTAAAAAGCCAAAAAATGTAACTTGGTCATGGGGGGTGGTGACTATGGTACCTTAGGTCTTATTTGATACCACGTTAAAATAATACGCGATCCGGGGTCTCGAGCCCACGGCGGAGGGCATGGGCTATAGCAGACAAAAATATGGGAATCGGGCGGAATTCAAGTTTTATGGCCGTAAAACTTCAAAAAAATATAATTTGGTCATGGTGGGGTAGTGACTATGGTTCTTTAGGTCGTATTTGATGCCACGGAAAAACATTAAGCTGTCCAGGTCCGGAGGCCGAGCCCGTGGCGGAACGTGTGGGATATAGCACGCAAATATATGGGAACTTGGCGGAATTCCAGTTTATGGCTATAAAAAGCCAAAATATGTATTTGGTCATGGCAGGGTGGTGACTATGGTTCCTTCGGCCGTGTTTAATGCCACGAAAAAGTAATACGCGAACAGAATCAGGGATCTCGGGCCCACGGCGGAAGGCGTGGGCTATAGCACACGAAAATTTGGGAATCGGGAGGAATTCAATTTTTATGGTCGTAAAACTTCAAAAATGTAATTTGGTCATGGTGGAGCAGTGACTATGGTTCTTTAGGTCGTATTTGATGCCAGGGAAAAACATTACACGTTCTGGATCAGGGGGCCCGGGCCCACGGCAGAAGGCGTGGGGTATAGCACCCAAAAATATGGGAATCAGGCGGAATTCTAGTTTTATAGGCGTAAAACGCCAAGTAATATAATTTGGTCATGACAAGGCGATGACTATTGTTCCTTAGGTCGTATTTTATGCCACGGAAAAATAATACACGATTCGGGTTCGGGAGCCATGGCGGAAGGCGTGGGCTATAGAAGACGAAAATATGGGAATCCGGCAGAATTCAAGTTTTATGGCCGTAAAACGCCAAAAAATATAATTCGATCATGGAGGGGCAGTGACTATTGTTCCATAGGTCGTATTTGATGCCGCGGAAATATAATATGCAATCCGGGTCCTGGGGCCGGGCCCATGACGGAAGGTGAGGGCTATAGCACACAAAAATATAGGAATCTTGCGGAATTCTAGTTTTATGGCCGTAAAATTCCAAAAAATATAATTTGGTCATGGAGGAGCGGCGACTATGGTTCCTTAGGTCGTATTTTGATGCAACGGAAAAATGTTACTCGATCCGGGGGCCCGAGCCTACAGCAGAAGGCGTGGGCTATAGCACATGAATATATGGGAATCAGGCGGAATTCTAGTTTTATGGCCATAAAACGCCAACAAATATGATTTGGTCATGGTAGGGCAGTGACAATGGTTCCTTAGATCGCATTTGATGCCACGGAAAAATATTACATGATCCGGGTCCGGGGGCCCGGAACCACGACGGAAGGCATGGGGTATAGCACACGAAAAATATGGGAATCGGGCGGAATTCCTGTTTTATGGGTGTAAAACGCCAAAAAATATAATTTGGTCATGGCAAGGCGGTTATTATGGTTCCTTAGGTCATATTTGATGCCACAGAAAAATAATCGCGATTCGGGTTTGGCGGCCCGGGCCCATGGTGGAAGGCGTGGGCTATAGCACACGAAAATATGGGAATCGGTCAGAATTCATGTTTTGTGGCCGTAAAACGCCAAAAAATATAATTGGGTCATGGAGGGACGGTGACTATAGTTCTGTAGGTTGTATTTTATGCCACGGTAAAATATTCCAGTTTCATGGCCGTAAAACGCAAAAAAATATAATTTAGTCATGGTGGAGCGGCGAATATGGTTCCTTAGGTCGTATTTGATGCAACAGAAAAGTATTACGCGATTCGTGTCTGGGGGCCCGGGCCCACAGCGGAAGGCGTGGGGCTATAGCACACGAAAATATAACAATCGGGCAAAATTCCTATTTTATGGGCGTAAAATGCCGAAAAATATAATTTTTA
>NW_017690252.1:0-907 GCF_001879085.1 Nicotiana attenuata
TAGAGTGGTTCTTCAGACTCTGAGGTATAGTCAGTTATATGCCAAGTTCTCCAAGTGTGAGTTCTGGCTGAGTTCAGTTGCATTTCTGGGTCATGTTGTATCAGCGGAGGGTATTCAGGTGGACCCAAAGAAGATAGAGGCAGTCAAGAACTGGCCTAGACAAGCATCAGCTACAGAGATCCGGAGTTTCTTGGGGTAGGCAGGCTACTATCAACGGTTCGTGGATGGGTTTTCGTCCATTGCAGCCCCGATGACCAGATTGACCCAGAAGGGTGCCCAGTTCAGATGGTCGGACGAGTGTGAGGCGAGCTTTTAGAAGCTCAAGAAAGCTCTGACTACGGCACCGGTGTTGGTTTTGCCCACAGGTTCAGGGCCTTATACAGTCTATTGTGATGCTTCCCGTGTTGGGCTTGGGGCAGTGTTGATGCAGGATGGCAAGGTCATTGCCTATGCTTCGAGGCAGTTGAAGATTCATGAGAAGAACTATCCGGTTCATGATTTGGAGTTGGCAGCCATAGTTCACTCATTGAAGATTTGGAGGCATTATCTATATAGCGTGGCATGTGAGGTGTTCACGAATCACAAGAGTCTTCAGTACTTGTTCAAGCAAAAAGAGTTGAATTTAAGGCAGAGGAGGTGGTTAGAGTTGTTGAAGGATTATGATATCACCATTCTATATCATCCGGGGAAGAACAATGTGGTGGCCGATGCATTGAGTAGAAAGTCAGCCGGTATGGGCAGTCTTGCTTATATTCCGGTCGGTGAGCGGCCGCTTGCTTTGGATGTTCAGGCTTTAGCCAATCAGTTCGTGAGGCTGGATGTTTCTGAGCCCAGTCGTGTGTTAGCTTGCACGGTCGCTCGTTCTTCATTATTGGAGCGTATCCGTGATCGGCAGTATGATGATCCC
>NW_017690252.1:4804-5744 GCF_001879085.1 Nicotiana attenuata
GGGTTTTAATTAAAATTTCAGGAACTTGGTAGTATTACTTGACCAACAAGTCATGAATTGAAGGACTAAGTAGCTAAAAACTGAAAATTAATAAAGGACTAGGGTGTAAAGTAGAAATTCTGAAAGTGCCCTAGTATTTGCCTATATAAGGCAACCCACCTTGCCTTGCAGGAGAGGTTTTAGGGAGATAAATCTGAAATTCAAATGGATTCCAGCATTGAAAAACACTAAAAAAAGCTCTGAAATTTTGAAGCAACAAAATCCAAAAATCACTATTCCATTGAACTTTTTAGGGTGATTTTGTAGTTCCAGTTTCTCAATTAAATCTTCAGCTTGTCCAAAGTCGAAAATGGCTTAAGTTCCCTTGTGATTTTGGTAATCAAAGCTTCAGAGACTCCTGGGTTTATTTCGAGTTTATTTTGGGTCATTCAAGCTTAGTTTTGGGTGTTTTACTGGTGCTACACATCTGAAATCAATTCCTGGGTCATTTGTTATTATTTGCTGGGTTTCAAATTGAGTTTGTTGCTGCTGATCGTTGCTACTGCTTGGCTGACCCTCATTTTCTTATTTCTATTCAAATTTCAGGTATTCCTTTGGCCTCAAGTGCTATGTGAAGATTGGATCAACATGTGTGACCAAATTTGGAAAATAAATGATGAATTACAACCTGTTTTTCTTCTCGTGAATTGCCTACAGTTTTACTTAGTTTAGATGCTCAGAATAATCAAGTTATTCGAACAGTGCATTATTTGTATTAATAGGACTGTTGGATTGAGTGTAACTGGACTGTTTGGACTATTTTCAGCATATTATTAGTATCCTATCTAGTAGTGTTAGTTTAAATTTCTGCTTTAAGGCTAGCTATCATGTTAAATGTTAGTAGTATTAGTGTCATGATTAGTTGAATGGTTAAAATTGGGATATAACGTGGGCTGGAAGT
>NW_017690253.1:0-1589 GCF_001879085.1 Nicotiana attenuata
GGACGGTCCCTTGAAGCATATGTAGAAGATGAGAGAAGAAAAGAGAGTAAAAGCAATGGTTGTGAGAACATAGATTTAACTCCATAGCTTTTAGAAGCAATAGTTGTAAGAAAACAGATTTTAAATTTGCTAGTGCTTTCAAAATATGTAAAATATGGGCTAAGTCAGGTAAAACTTAAAAGAGGATTTGGCATTGCATAACAACTTAGTCCAATAATTGGCAGAAAATGGCCTATCTTTTAGCATTTGGCACACGTAGCCTAAATTTAACATTTAATGATCTTCTCTCTTCTAATGGTCCAACCATCACCCTAAAAATAGGTTTTTATTTCCTTTTTGTTAGAATTCGAAAATCTTTCAAGATTTTCTCCCAAATCTCTACAATCTTTTTTCTAGGTTTTAGATTATTTCTCATAAGCATTAAAAATGTTAAAAATTATAAATATAGTTTGTATATCATAGTGTATATCCAAGTGTATAACACAAATAAATTTTATTTTCTGTATATCATACTGTATAACGTGTTAAATAGCGTGTATACTATATTACAACTTTATTTTTTTTCTTTGTATATATCAAAAATTTATTTTCCTTCGGTAGTTGTCTATAATTTATTATTATCTTTATATCCAAGTGTATCACAAAAAAATAATTATATTATTTGTATATCACATTGTATAACACATAATAAAACGTGTATAGCAAAATATATATCACAAATTTATTATCCTTCTTTGTATATATTAAAATGTATATCAAAATATTGCTTTCCTTCTTGCATATACCAGTGTATAATATATAATTTCTTATGAATACACACACATATGTATATGTTTGGACCTCGAAGAATTGTATGCACATATTAAGTTGTCGCTCTATATTAGAGCTTCGCTCCTCTGTACTTGATGGGTAATACTGAGTAAACCAATGGTAGAGTTAATCCACCATTTTAATCTCATTTGGAATAGGGAGGGAGGGAATGGGGGAGGCAGCAAATAAGAAGGGGGAGGGGGACCAGCGAACAATAAGAGGGAAGGCAGCAAACAGTTAGGATAATAAATAATAAAATAGGGTAGTTTTTAGGATTTGGCTATATAATGCCAATTATTTGGGGCTACCTTTGCCAAAACCTAACATAAGGGTAAAAAATTGTCAATTCCCATTATGTGTCATTTTTTCAAAAGGTTATCGGAGCCATAGGACGTGTGGGTTATGGGCCACCACGCTTCCGCTGTGGGGGAAGTTGTTGGCCCAAGTTCAGGTGAAGTTTTGAAGAATGACAAATGAACTTAGTAATGGACCAGGTCCATCATGTGAGGCACAGTGTTTATCAACCTATACATGTGAGATACACGTGAAGGAGATAAGTCTCAGTGATCAAGCAGCAATATCTCCTTAATTGATCGAAAAGGTTGCATATTGGATAAGGAGAGAAAGTCTCCTTATGAGAAGAGGACACAATCTGGATAAAGGATAGGGTTGGAGTTTGTGGTGTTCAAGGACTCAACTTCGATGGAAGATCAGCAATTGAGTCTCAATCAAACTCTAATTACTAACTCATTAAATAACAGTGATTGTTCTCTTTTACA
>NW_017690253.1:1764-5744 GCF_001879085.1 Nicotiana attenuata
CATATTAATTTGTCGCTCTATATTAGAGCTTTGCTCCTCTGTACTTGATGGGTAATACTGAATAAATCAATGTAATTAATCCACCATTTTAATCTCATTTGGAATAGGAAGGGAGAGAGGGAGGGAGGGAGGGAATGGGGGAGGCAGCGAACAAGAAGGGGGAGCGGGACCAGCGAACAATAAGAGGGAGGGCAGCAAACGGTTAGGAGAATAAATAATAAAATAGGGTAGTTTTTAGGATTTGGCTATATAATGCCAATTATTTGGGGCTACCTTTGCCAAAACCTAATATAAGGCTAAAAATTTGCCAATTCCCCTTATGTGTTGTCATCAGATGTCGTTTTTTCAACTTAAAAATATGGGCCTTTTTTTGTTATGGTATGAAGTCAAGTGTATTTTCTTGTAATTTTTTCATTTTTATCAATATTATAGTATAGCTTATTAAAGAGTAAATCCCCTTAAATTAATGCTTCAGCACAAGTAAATAGCTATCTGCCTAAGTCACTTTTGAAATTTTTGCCCTGTCCTGCCCTAACCCATTATTGTTTTGGACTTGGTTATTTGATAGAATATGAATACTTCTTTCTTTTGATGTCATTTTTTCCCTCCTTTTACCCCCTCCCTAGCTCTCCACTTTTGCTGCATTGGTGACTTGAACTCGCAATTTTTGAATTGGAGGTGGAGGGTGCTTACCACTTAAGCAATCCCCTTTTTGTCAATCTTGATGTCATGAATATTGGCATAACCTTATGGAATTTGTTAATGATATTTGCATTGTATGAAAGTTTTAACTGATGCAAACCCCATACTTAACATACGGGCAAATGACCTCTTCGCGGATGTCATAGCCTTAAGTGCTTTAAAATTGCGTTGTTTTATTTATTTATCAATAAAGAATAAATTAATGAGGATATCATAAAAATATACTGCTATATTTTTCGAGAGGGGAGATTTTGGACACCACAGCTGTGAGAATGTCAAAGTTGTGACTTGCGCATGAGTAGCGTACATGGAAATATATCCATCATTTATCATGGTTGAGACCTTGTTTTTGTTAATTATATCTGGATTATTAATATTAAAAAAGATGTATATCGCACATTCATATAAGAGCTTGAAGAAACGTGAACTGGAGAGGAACTTATTCGTTTGCACTAAAAGTGTCGAAATTATAAAATTGCCACAAAACATGGCAATCGTCATAATTTTTTCATGTGGGAAAATTCTAACAGCATACTTCAAAATTTTGGCAGCGACTTCAAACTTCTGGTAGCAGGACTATTTTACCAAAAAAAATTAACGGGATCAAAATATAAACGACAGTCCTGAAAAGGTCCATCTGGCGTAATTTAACCTATGCGGACCATTTGAATATAAATTGTGCTTCCTCTTTTTCTCACTGGCCTGCGATAATTTAAGAAAAGGAAATTGTTTGCGCTTTTGAAAATTTAACTTTGTTTTTTTATCTAAGTAAATGAATTCCGTTCAATATGGTTGTCCAATGTAAGAATGCATCCAAGAGTCATTTAGTGGTCAATGAAGTAGGCGATATTTTAAAGACCGGGTTCAAATCCCAATATTGGTTATTTTCTTCTACTATGCCTAAGCTTTGGTGGGCAAATTAGTTATGTGGTATCCAATGGAACAATTGAGATGCGAAAACTGGCTCTAATAGCGGCAACATAAAAAATATGCTACGTATTATTCACCAAAAATGTAAGCCAAGATTGTCGGAAAAATTGGGTTAAAACGTAAAATTCTTGATTGCAACATATTTTTTTCTTCAATTAATCCTAATTATCCATCATGATTCTATGGAAGGAAAGGTAAAGTTGAAACTAAAGCGGGTCTAAGCCATTTCACCTTGAGATTTTTCTGCCTCGAAGCAATGCTAATTAATTTCAGAAGGCAAGGAATGAAGCAAAGTGAGCTCAATCACTGGATCTTCCAACTCTATGGTTGGTACAGTGCCTTTTCAAAAGGTTATATATGTTCTCTCATGAAAGAATGTCAATATGATTTTTCATAAATGGATGTGTTCGTTTGAACACAATACATGTCTATTCTTTTTTTTGTTTTTTTTAACGTTAAAAGGAAGCTTATATTACTTAAACAAAAGCATTACATAATTGTCACATAGTCCCGAAGGACATTACAATTGTTTATAGCAGCTAGGCTATTACAAACATTGGTAGGTAAAAACTTAGTACCAAAACATACTCCTTGCTTGTCCTTTTCAACAAAAAAAGGTAGATGAGCAAGGTACACACATCTTGTAGGCTTGAAGTGGTTTATGGCTTCCTTTGCTAGGATGTGCTACACCATTTCCTTCCCCGAAGTTATGCCTGATCGTTGGTATTTTCAATTGGTGCATTAATGACCTGCAATTGAGCAACGTATTGTTAGTTAGGGCATTGTCCTCATTTAACAATTTTATCATTTCTGAGGAGTCCGATTCTATTTCCAGTTGGGGGAACATCATATCCAAAGCAATTTTAAGACCTTGCTACAGTGCTAGTAGTTCTTCCTGCAAAGAAGATGCTGCATAATATTATTTATAAAAGCTCATGATCCAGTCGCCGTTGTTATTTCTAAAGGCTTATTTATCCCTGCATGCAATTTTCTTTTGCGAAGGCACCATCTATATTAAGCTTAACTGTGTTGTGAAGGGTCTTAGACCATCCAATCTCTATTCTGATTTTGGTTTGTTGGAGGGGATTTCCTTCCGTGAAGAAATTCTATTCCCATGATTGATGGAGAACTTGTGTTACACAAAGATCAAGGTCCAGGTTATTAAAATTGCTATTATTCCTATTTTTTCAAAGGTTCCAAATGGCAAACGGGAGAATATTTGCACATTGGTAATGCTGGTTTCTACCTTGCAAAGAGGAATTTTTTAAGACAATTAACCAACAAGAGTTATTAAGAGTAAGATCCATACTTAATCCAAGATTTCTCCAGAAGCGAGTTGCTATAGGACACTCAAGGAAGATGTGAGGAGCATCTTCTGGCCCTTGTTTGCAAATGGGGCATTTGGCCTCAATATTCATTCCAATATGATGGAGGAAAGCTCTACATGGAATACGGTTATGCATGCATTGCCAGACAAAGAATTTAATTTTATTCGGGCAATGTAGTTCCCATATCCAAGTGAAATCAGGCTTTGTGGTAGGGTTAGTGGAAGAGAGAAGCATGTAACAAGATTTCGTAGTAAAAATTTCACTACTGCTAGGATCCCAAGTCGTATGATCCCTCCCAATTTATTAGGAATAGGAGTGGCTTTAATAATACTAATTAAAGAGCTTGGGAACACAAAAGAAATTTTGGATATGTCCTAGCTATTACCATTCACGAGATCTTGTAAAGAGAGATTATTATCTAGTCTATGTAAAGGACCTTCTATACTGCTTCTAAGACTAGAGTTATTATGGATCCATCTAGAGTTCCAAATATTAATATTAGAGGTTTTGCTAGGGTGCCACATAATACCTTGGTTGCAACTTCCATCCTTTCACAAGAGCGAACCAAATAAAGGAAGTATTAATAAAAGATTTTTTCATAGCGTACTAACTGGTAATTAGTTGGGCCCAAGGGTTTTTGGGATAATTAAGGAGTCTCCATGTCAGAATTGTGAGCATCACTAAGTTTTTTTTGTAGGTTGTACGAACCCTAGACCCCCTTCTGATTTGTCTTGAGTTAACGTCTTCCAGTTTACAAGATGAATCACAAAGTCCCTTTGAATCTTGTCTATTTGGTTTAAGATTTAGTAGGGAGCATAGTATATTGCATGAGATGAGTCGGGATAGAACTTAGGGTAGAGGTTGCTAATGGTGTTCTACCCTCCGACAATTGGGGAAATCATAACTCTAGACCTCCTTAATTTAGTCTCCAACCCTTTGTCTTGTTAGTTGAAAATTTTACCGCTTTCTAGTATTTGCTAGTTAATTAGTTAGAAATATAAATCTCAATCTTTATAATTT
>NW_017690254.1:0-5744 GCF_001879085.1 Nicotiana attenuata
TAGCTTTCTGATTTTAGGCTATGGTATAAAACCTCCCTTTGGAGTTTAAATTAGTGAATGTTTTGCTGTTATTTCGGGGTTATGAAATGCTGTTGGTACAAATTGTGATGGTATTAGATGCTGGATAACAAAAATGAGTTGATGTTTCTATTGTAGCTTCTGCATAAAAGGAAAGTGACGATAGGTGTGTTCCAGTACTTGTTTGAAGGACAATCAGTAATTGTTTGTTTTTCTTAAAGCGATATGATTTGTAAATTTGAATGCAAATGCTTGACGTTTTTGTGCTGTGTGTGGACTCGAACTGGAGTCTCAATGTTTGCTGAAGCTGGTCCACTTTCAATTTGGGCTCTCTCTTGGGCCCGGCGTAGACTGTTATGAAATTGTCGTTTTGGGTAGCCTTACGTTTTGTAGGCTATTGGGCCTCAGGCTAGGCCCAAACGTTATCTGTGAATCATCAGCCCCTTTCTCTTTAAAAAAGACAATCCTTTTAGTTAGTTTGGACAGTAGTAGAATCCCCTCTCCACTAATGTTTAGATAATTAAGTTTTCTTTAAATAGTTGAGGTGAGCCACGTTAAATAGGATATAGTTATGGCCCTCGAGAGTTTAGCTTGAATTCCCTTTAAAATTGGAATTGAGGTGTGCCGTACCAAATAAAATCTAAAAATGCATGGCCCTTATTTAATTAATATTTTAATCCNGCGAACGTGAATGGAAGAGATCAAAATGGTTGGACTGCTTTGCACAGAGCAGCTTTTAAGGGTAGAATTGAAGGGGTAAAGGTATTAGTAAAGCATGGAGCTAAGCTTGATGTTGTTGATGATTGTGGATACACGCCGCTTCGTCTTGCTACTGAGGCTGGACAAAAGGATGTGGCTATGTATTTAGTTGCTCAAGGTGCTAAGGCTAATTTGAAGAGCATTAAAGATAAAGGACTGGTTTCTTGTGATTTGGACTATGTCAAGAACCACCCTTCACATGTACATACTACAACTTTGTATCATGTAAAGCGTGAAAGATCTTAATTCAAATTGTGAAGAGACTGTTGTAAATCTTTTTGACTAATCAGAAGCCTTGTAAACTCCTTTTGTGTTTTCTCTGCAGCTTCTAATCTGAATTGCCTTGAAATACTAGGATCTTGAAGCAACTATGTTCTGTTGTTGTAAAATACAATTTTTTGGGACTTTGGCTCTCAAAGATCTTGAATTCGTCTCTTGTAAATATGAGAATGAGAATTAGAATGTTGTCATAGTTTGATTTTCAGTGGCATTGCTTGATTATGTTTCTGATAATTAGAAGCTGAGATGATACGATATCGACTTATTTCAACTTTTAGCCATTTCAATATCTGAGACTGCCTGTAAACTATTGGAGAATACCAACTAAGACCATACTATTGGATCAAAATGCAGGATGTCTATGTACACAAGGGTTAACAATAAAATTGTTAAAATTCAAAAGATCTAATTGAGTTGTAGGAAATCCAAACTCTCCCTTTTAAGAAGTATTGTGCTAACTATATGTCAAGAAGGCTTGCTTCATCACAACACAAACAAAATGCCTTTTAAATTTAAGAAATAAGGTGACAAAAAACAATTGTATTGAACAGAAGTTATTCAACCTGTCAAACTTGGCTTGCCTTTGCTTAAAGCCTTAAACTACTTGTGGTCACAGAAGCGGAGCCAAGATTTCAACTATATAAGTTTTGAATTTTAAAACGACAACTTCAAGTGCTAATAATTGGATTATAACTTTAATAATTATACATACTCAATGAATTTTTTAATACAAATAGACTTTTTGAGCAAAAGCTATTGGGTTAGACAGTACCCGTAGCCAGGCTTCTAGCTCTGCCCCCTACTTGTGGATGACACTAGAACATGTAGTACTACGTATTACTTTATGTTGTCATTCCAGGGATGATGAGGATGATGATACTGAAGAAGTGGGAATCTTGAAAGGCATACAGCTGCTGACACTAACAATTGAGGGTGGACAAGTCAAAAGGCCACTTTTTTGAGGACCAAAGATTGTATTGCTTCACAGTGAACAACTCTGATCATGCCCAATTAGAAGCAGCACAAATTTTGAAATTAGACTTGTACTATTAAACATGTCGAGTTGATCTTAACAGCTCATACAACTATAGTCATTGCAGTTGAAGGAGACAAAAGACCACTTTTTAGGTTCAGCCTACGTCTTGTTGATTCTTGATTCCCCTTATCTTTTACAAGGGAAAAATATTAGTCAGATTGTGATGTTAATGTTGATTAAAGGAGCGACGCCTTTTCCAGAAAAGCTCTATTATAATGGGATGGCACAGAACCCTTTGAATCCGACACCATTTGATATTGAAAATCCACAGGTCTGAAAACATGAGTTATCTGCTTCCATGAAAAATGATTGTCTTTGTCTAATAGTAAATTCCTTTATACCAGATGATTTTTGGTTAACCAAAACTTGTAACTTCAAAATCATTATCATCCCTGGAATGTCAAACTAATGTATTATTACCAGGTGTTCAGTTTAATAGTGTTGTCATCCACAACTAGTTGTTTCTTAATTTATTAGGCCATTTTGGTTTTGTTTTGATGACTCCGACCTTTCTCTGCCTAAAGGTCTGTATCTCTTCTCTACTTGTGAAGATAGTTTGGAAAACAAACTATTTTTAGGAACATAGACTACCAATGTGCTGGTAAACTCCACTTAGTAATTGCCCTATGTTTTACATAGAAGTCACGAAATGATCAATTTCTTCTCTCAGAGAACATGTTTAGGATTCCAAGAAATCAGTCAAAATGCAGAATTCGTTAAATACTACTGTAGTTTTCCTGCAAATTCGTGTATAAATTCATTCTGCATTCTAAGATTTATTTCCATAGTATGTCCTCGAATTGGTATTCCAAATGCTGTGCGGGCAGATGGATTCAAATATTGAAATGAGGAAAAAGAAGAAATAACTGGAGCTCCAGGCCTGAGTATTTTCTCAGCTTCTAATAAAACCAAACACTGACATTGAAAATAAATATATTCAGGACTAATATCCTTTCATTCAATCAATAATGATACTATGGCCTTTCTTATTTTGATCGACAAGAGAAGAATTCAAGATTTTTGAGTGGCAGAAGTCGAAAAAAACTTTTTTCTAAATTTTACAGAAACGGAACATAATTGCAAGAAGTCTACAAAACTTTTGGATTAGCCAAAAAATATATAACAGCCTTTACAAAATATGAATTAAGCTCTTTCATGCTTTGCATGATACGAAGTTGTAAGTACATGTGAAGGTTGGTTCTTGACATAGTCCAAATCACAAGAAACCAGTCCTTTATCTTTAAAGCTCTTCAAATTAGCCTTAGCACCTTGAGCAACTAAATACATAGCCACATCCTTTTGTCCAGCCTCAATAGCAAGACGACGCGGCCTGTATCCACAATCATCAACAACATCAAGCTTAGCTCCATGCTTTACTAATACCTTTACCCCTTCAATTCTACCCTTAAAAGCTGCTCTGTGCAAAGCAGTCCAACCATTTTGATCTCTTCCATTCACGTTCGCCCCTTCAGCGATACATTTCTTGATATTAATAACATCCCCTTTTCCTGCAGCCTTCTGCAAAGTGTCTCCCAATTGTAAAATATCATACAACTCGGAGTGGCCCTTATCTATAGCAAGCTCATAGGCAGTCTTCCCTTGTTTTGTTACAGCATATTTTGCAAAATTAGAATGATTTAGTAAGAAGTCAACTGCTTCAACATGGCCTTGGTTAACAGCAAAATGCAAAGGGGTCCACCCTTGAGAGTCTAACATATCTGGATCACTCCCTACTGAAACAAGAAACTGAAGCACTTCAACATGCCCATGTATTGCTGCTATGTGAATGGCTGATCTACCTTGTGAATCAATTGAGTTCAAATCTATATCAGCATAACCCAAACAAAGAATCTCCATCAAGTCCACGCGGTCCGTGGATGCTGCATCATGCAGAAATCTATCAACAGAGTTTTCAATAGTATAACCGGACTCAATCAGAACCTGAATAGAATCAAGATTTCCAGATTTCACAGCCAGTGACATAGCAGATATCCCATCTGAGTCCCTTCTATTTACATCAGCACCAGCTTCAATTAAAGCAGAAATACAGTAAGAATTTCCATTCTTGGCAGCATATTTAAGCAATGAATCAAGCTGACATCCACTACAGAAGGACAGGGCTTTTGGGAGAAGTAAAGTGACATCAAATGAAGTGTTGGAGGAAACTGAAGAATTAGGTGAAAGAAGAAACTCCACAACTTGTGGACCAACAAGAGAGATGGGAATCTTGGCATCTTTGAATATATGTGGTCCAGTTCTTGAGAAGAGACGGCGAAGATCATCTTGACTGGCTTTACCTGTGGGAAGCATAGACGACTTAACAATAACGGTGTCCAAAGGCGTAGAAAGAGGAGGCTGATCACAAGAAATGGTCAATAGAAGAGTGAAGGAAGCAGTGGAGAGGGGAGGAATAATAGAAAAGGGATGTGAGAAGGAGAAAACAGAAGGTTTTGTGGTAGAGAGACAAATGGCTACAGACATGGTGTGCATGAGATTGGTTAACTTAAAAGTTGCAGAAGACTTTTGCCCTTTGATAAAGCAGAGTTGGAGTTCCTCCAAATCAGGCTTAACAAGTCTGTCCATTGCTGGTTTTCTTTTAATTTTGACAAACTGAGAAGAATGGTGTGTGTATATTGGTTTGAAAGCTCTAATAGAGTGACATAAATGGTGAATGATTAGGGAAATATGAATTGCCAAATGCCTGATGGCAATGTAATGTTATTTTATATATGTTACATTGTTTGCATCTGAATGATACAAATATACTTTTAAACAAGCAGGAGTACTATATAATCTACAGCTAGATTCGAATATTTCGTTTGTTTTAGGTGGTTATGGTGGAGGGGAGGATGGTGTCACTGTCACTTTGTAAATAGAGACATAGGAAGAATGAGCATATCTCAATATTTAGGTTTAAAATACTGACAACTTTTTGGCCCTGCGTCATCTATTTCCTTAACTTTATGATTGTTGTAACAACTCCATTAATTTGATGGTCCTTGACCAAAGACTACCCTTTGAACTTTCTTTTTCTTTAGATGTGGCATCGAAGAATACACGTACAAGCAATTGTTAATATGGGGATTAAGAGTGGAAGTACTATGCATTTTCCAGCAAGAAAGGTGAAATTTTTGAATTGAATGGGTCGTTAAACTTCAAATGTTGTTTCAAGACTAAAACACTCGATTCACATTCATAGTCAAAGACAAGACAATATAGTGAATTTTGGATTCCATGGTTCTCAAAATGAAAAAGGCAGCTTGGGAAGGGGAAATCGTATAGTTAATTAAAAGTCTTTGCTGTTTAGCAGTCATACATCCCACAATGAGATACATACTCTCTTCTGACATTTTCCCTGATATCTAAATCCTTAACAACACATCCTTTTCAGCCCAATCAGCAGCAATACTGTCTTTGTCAACTCCCTTGCCACTATCTTTATCGATGCTTTGACTGGTGCCTTCTACGTTTATAATTTTTGGCTTTCCTTCAATGAGATATTTTAACCTCATCACTTGTATAAGTTGCATCATTTGTGTTCTCCATATCAGGTAGTTAGAAGGCTTCAACTTCACAAGGCATGATGCAATGAGATGATGAAGAGAGGCAGTTGAAAAGGTGCTGGAAGCCATATGAACAGAGTTGATATTGT
>NW_017690255.1:0-5744 GCF_001879085.1 Nicotiana attenuata
TCAGTGACGGGGTGCAACGACTTGGGAAAGAATACATAAAGGGGTTGATTCTTATGAGTTCACTGTGGAAGCCAAGATTTGGCTATCCATTATCTGTTCCAGGATTGTGCTAGCTAGAAATGAGACTGAAGTGACGCCTGAGAAGGCATTGATGATTGCTGGCATTATGGATGGCTTGCCAGTGAATGTGGGCCAGCACATCGTGAATGAAATTAAGGAAGCATGCAATGGAAGGTCTAGAAGCCTATTCTTTCCCTCATTGCTCACTCAGTTGTGCTATGATGTTGAGGTGCTACCGAGCACGACTGATATTGAGAAGGACCCTGCCGTAGCAATCTGTCCATTGCTTCGAAAAGGGGCAACTGAGAAGAAGAAGAAGAAGAAGATGAAGAAGAGAAGGATTGATGTGCTATCTCCTTTATTTGGGCAGTTTGATGAGTCCGTTGAGGGATCCGGTGGTGCCTCCACAGCTACAGCAGGATCACATGACCCCATGACTCCACTTCCTTATGGACCCCCCACTATGCGCCACATTTCCCATCAGATCTATGGTGTAGATGCTCATATTCGACAGCTTGTCACGGGTCTTCCCTCTGGTCCATCTTGTGAGAGCACTTCGACTGGGTCTGGTAAGAAGCCAGCGACCTTGAATGATGTAGTGCTGGAGCAAAAGGCAATCAAAAGCAGATTAGAAGAAATGAGCCGGAGACAAGGAAAAGTTGAAAGGAAACATATGAAGTTCAAGGAGCATAAGAAGAAGAAAAGCAAGTTTTTGTCAACGATGATGCACTAGCTGAGTTCATTTTGTGGCTCACATGATTCTAAGGACGATAATGATGAGGATTTGGAGCTCAAATTTCCCACCACCTCCAGCTCCGAGTGATGCAGTTTCAGGGAGCACCTCCTTCATTTTATCTTGTTTTGATTAGTTGCATTGAGGGCAGTGCAACACTTTAGGTTGGGGGTGGCTCATATCTGATGTATGTTTGTAGAGCATTATGTGGAGCATGAACATTTTTTGTGAACTTATGTGGATTGGTTAACATTGTTAGTTTATTAGTAATATTTTGTAGAATTAGCATTTTCTTATTGGCTCTTTTATTTTTTTATTTTTTTGTTTATTTGTGTTTACTTTGGTTCCCATTTCTTTTATAGTAGTATTAATTAAACTCCTTGGTTTTTCTTTCTAGCATGGTTCTTTTCCAAGGAATTTATTTGTGTTGAACCGGGTGACTTTTTCCTATGATGGATAGCGTGACAACTTTCTTAAGGGATTAGTCTTGTTTTATTTTTCTTTATTTTTAGAAAGTGAATATATTTTTTTTTTAATTTAGTAGCTAGTTGTGAATAAAGTGGTTATTGGGTATAAGCTTTTGTTCATAAACCAATATCTGGCTTGTTTGGTACAAACATAATTTAAACTTTGACATATGAAGTTTTGATCCTTAAAATAAAAAATGATTGAAGTGAAAATTCTTGTTGTGACTTTTAGGTTCTATTTTTGGCTCTTTGATTCATTAAATAGTCTTTTAGGCTAATGTGATTTTCTTTGGGTTCATTGGTTTTAATTGAATTTTGGATTTATATGTCACTTGAGTTTGCATTTGCCATGTGTGGTGAGATTTGTTGTGAATTCTTTTGCATTACTTGTAGTCTAGAACTTGCCCTGAATGTGCTTCAAGGTGAAATCATAGACTAACTTGGTTTGAAAAATAATATTAGGCCTTCCTTGGACCGCTATTGTGCCTTAAATTTTCTACCCTTTAATATTTTCCCTAGTCAACCCGTTTTGAGCCTTTAACCTTGTTCTTTGGCAACCATGTTACAAGATTTAATCCTTTGTTCTTTATTAATCTAGCTTTCGGCACCCTACCTCCCTAAGTACTTTGAAAGTGTAAATATAGGCTAAGAGCCTAAGTTTGGGGGTGAAGGTTGGAAAAGTTGTAATATGGAAGTTGTTTAAAAGGTGGAAGGTAGAGAAAAAAAGATAAAAAGTAAAATCTTCCTTGATTTTGAAAAGGAAGGAAGAAAGAATAAAAAAAATAATAAGAAGAAGTTGTGAATAAAGGGAAGATTAGGTGTGGAATGAAAAGTGAAGAAAGGATGAAAAATATTTTTGAAGGAAGTGGACTTTAATTGGAAATTTTGTAGTGCTTGGGGAGGTTTTGAGTCACTCTAACCAAAGTTGTGCCCTACTTTAACCAAAAGCCTGAACTACAACCCTTTAAGTCCTAATTGATTTTGAACCAAGTTGTCTATATTAATGGAGAAATACATGAAGGGCAAGCCTATGGCACTACTTTTATGCATTTGAACATCTTTGAGAAAGTGAGAGTAAATTCTTTCTATTTGATATCCCATGTGTGTTTAAATTGCAATTTATAAGTTGGGATTCTCTCTTAAGAGTGAGGGCACATGAAAATTTTGAGTTGTGAACTTAATCCAATCTCCAATTGGGAGGAATCAACAAAAGAAAATTATTTGTGATAAAGAGGCAAATTTTGAAGCTTTAGTGTCATGACTTGCTTATTACATTGATTAATGTAGTGTTTGAGCACTTAAATTGAAATAAAATTTGCGAGAAGTTGGTGATTCATATGCTTTGGATTAGTTATTGGTACCAATCAAAGTCATTAGATTGTGTTTAATTTGCACCTTTTTGACTTGAAATGATGCTTGGCATGCCATTGAGCTCAATTGATGATTTTAGTGAAGGATGTTCTCAGTCTTTGAATTGCTTGAGGACAAGCAATAGTTTAAGTTTGGGGGTTTGATAAGTTGGTATTTTACCAACTTATCTCTTCTTAATACTTAGGCTTTTGTATGATTTTGATGAGAAGTTAAGCCATTTTCTGAGGTTTATTGGCATATTTCAGGTATCATATGATTTGGAGAAGGTATAGAAGAAAACAAGTCAAAAAGTGCTAAAAAGGGAAAAATGGACCGCTGCCAGTGATCACACTATGCGATCGCAAGGAACTGTATGCGATCGCACAAGTGAACGACAACAAAGCAATGCGAACGCGTGTCAATGTAACGACCCAACCGGTCATCTTGGGATTTTGCACTTTGATAGCCAGATCTCGGGCATGACTTGCTCCGTACGATGTTTATGACTGATGCAGATCGTTGGTTTTGGTTTTCACGGGAATCGGTATGAATTTAGAAGAACAGTCTCAGTTGAAAGCATTGAATTTGGAAGGTTTGACCAAGGGTTGACTTATTTGTATATGAGCTCGGATCGTAATTTTTATGATTTGGTTAGCTTCGTTGGGTGATTTATGACTTAGGAGCGTGATCGGAATCGGTTTTGGAGGTCCGGTGTAGAATTAGGCTTGAATTGGCAAAGTTAGTATTTTGGCAAAATCAGGTTGATAGGTGAGATTTTGATCCGAGGGTCGGAATAGAATTTCGAGAGTTGCTGTAGCTTCTTTATTTGGTTTGGGATGTGCGCGTAAAAGTTCAGGTCATTCGGACGTCGTTTGGTTGGGTTATTTTATCAAATGCGTGTTTTAGAAGTTTTTTGGGAAACTTAGGCTTGAATCCGATGTAATTTGAGGGTTTTGGTGTTATTTGTGCTGTTTTGATGATTGGAGCAAGTTTGAATGATGTATTAAGATGGACTGGCACTTTTGGTTGAGGTCCCGGGGGCCTCGGGGTGATTTCGGATAGCCATCGGGATGGATTTAGGAGTTGTGAAATTTCTGGTTTGCTGATATCTGGTATTTCCACATCTGCGGAAAAGGGGCCGCATATGCGGTTCCGCAGATGCGAGGGGCTGGTCGCAGGTGCGAGTTCTTGGAAGGTTGCTGTTTCAGCAGGTGCGGGCTTGGTCGGTGGAGGAACCGCAGAAGCGAAGGCAAGGATAGGGTAATTTTCCGCAGAAGCGGACAAGTTGCGCAGAAGCGGTGTCCGCAAATGCGGATACCTTACCGCAGAAGCGGTCCTGGACGAGTTGGGTGTTCCGCAGAAGCGGATGGAAAAACGCAGAAGCGGTAGTTGCATATGCGGTAAGGTAACCGCAGATGCGAAAATGACTGTTCAAAGAAGGGTTTTAAAGCTCATTTTGTTTCGCGAGCTTAAGTTCATTTCCACCATTTTTGATCGACCTTGAGAGCTATTGGACGGATATTGAAGGGGATTTCGACTAGGTGTGATTGGAGGTGAGTTCCTTGACTTTAATGCATGATTTAATGGTAGAATTAACATAGAAATTTGTGGAAATTCATCAAAAGAGGGTAAAGCTAGGGCTTGGAAATTTTGTATTTCAAAGTGGGATTTGATGGGTCATCATTTGGGCTCGGATTGGGAGTTTTTGGTATGCATAAACTCGTGGCAAGATGAGGAATCCGATGATGTTAAATTTCTGATTTTCGAGAAGTGGGCCCGGGGCTCAGGTTTTGCAAATTTTGTAATTTTCGATGTTTTTCAATTATTTCCGATTGGGTTATGTTCCCTTAGCCTATTTTGATGTATTCGCTCTGATTTTGGATAGATTCGACGCGCGTGGAGGCCGATTTGAGGGGCAAAGGCATCGCGAGCTAGAGATTTCACCGGTTCGAGGTGAGTAATGATCGTAAATGATATCCTGAAGGTTTGAAACCCCGGATTTGCACATCATAGTGCTATATTGAGGTGACTTGCACGCCGGATAGCGAGCGTGGGGTAGAGCACCTTTGGGGATTGTGACTTGGTCCGTCCCTGTTGATGATTTTACCGCGTATTTGACTGAAACTTATTTGTTATTATCATGATTTGGGTTGATTGCCATATTAAGGCTTCGCGCCAATTATCTGAACCCTTCGGGGATTTTTATCATTGTTTCCTCACTATTTTGATATACTACTTGAACTCAGTCCTGTTGATTATACTGTTTTACAAACTCAGCCGCTTTAATTGAACTTTAAGACTTGAATGATATTTCTATTGTTGTTTGGGCTGAGCACTACTACTTTATCGATGCCCGAGGGGCTTATGATGTTTTCTGGACTGAGTGAGGCCGAGGGCCATATGTGAGGATATATGTGAGTGATGTGAGTAGGCTTTCAGGCCTCGAGTGTTATTTGAGGAGGCTTTCAGGCCTCAAGTTTTATGTGAGGAGGCTTTCAGGCCTCGAGTGTTATGTGAGGAGGCTTTCAGGCCTTATGTTATATGCCACGAGGTGGCTTGATATTGCGCTTGGGCCGTAAGGGGCCCCTCCGGAGTCTGCACCCCCACAGTGAGCGGGTACCCATGTGGATCGGGCTGCACGCCGCAGCGAGATATGGATCGGGCTGCACGCCGCAGCGATATGTGGATCGGTCTGCACGCCGCAGCGGTTACTATATGATACTGTTCTGAGAGTGGTCTAAGAGAGAGAGCCCGAGGGGCTGAGAGTGTTTCTAGGAGTGAGCCCGATGGGCTGGTACTGTTTTGAGATATTGTCCGAGGGGCGAACTTTTATGTGCGCATCTTGCATATTTATTTGCCTTTTTACCTGTTATACTGTGGTATTGGTGCCCGAGGGGCGGATTTTTTTGTGCTTATCAGCACTAACTGTTTTGAAATCATTTTCGTAACTGTTGAAAGGATCATTTTCAAAAGAACTTTAAACTGAGCCAAGATATTTTCCAAAGATTTCACAGCCTTACTGTTTTCTCAAAGGATTGTACCCTGCTTCTATACAGCATGATGGTTTGCTTTACGTGATTTCTTACCGCTCAGTTATTATTTATTTTTGTTACTCACTGAGATGGAGTACTCAC
>NW_017690256.1:0-1621 GCF_001879085.1 Nicotiana attenuata
ATATCGTATGGCCCCTCCTGAGTTGAAGGAGTTGAAGGAATTGCCTGATAAGGGCTTCATTCGGCCCAGTGTGTCACCTTGGGGTGCTTCTGTCTTGTTTGTGAAGAAAAAGGATGGGTCTATGCTTATGTGCATTGATTATCGCCAGTTGAACAAAGTTACAGTGAAGAATAGGTTTCTATTGCCTCGTATTGATGATCTATTTGATCAGTTACAGGGTGCCGGAGTGTTTTCCAAGATTGACTTGCGTTCAGGTTATCATCAGTTGAAGATTCGGGAGCCAGATATCTTTCAGGACTCGCTATGGTCATTATGAGTTCCTAGTGATATCACTTGGGTTGACCAACGCCCCAGCAACATTTATGCATTTGATGCACACTGTATTTTGGCCCTATCTTGATTCGTTTGTCATGGTGTTTATTGACGACATTCTGGTGTACTCCCGGAGTCGGGAGGATCATGAGCAGCACCTGAGGACAGTGCTTCAGACCTTGAGAGAAAAGAAGTTATATGCAAAGTTCTCAAAATGTGAGTTGTGGTTGGATTCAGTGGTATTTTTGGGTCACGTAGTGTTGAGTGAAGGGATCAAGGTGGATCCGAAGAAGGTGGAACCAGTGCACAATTGGCCCAAACCGTCCTCAGCTACAGTGATCCGGAGTTTTCTTGGTTTGGCGGGGTATTATCGTCGATTTGTTGAGGGATTCTCATCTATTGCAGTGCCTATGACCAGGCTGACCCAGAAGGGTGCTCCATTCAGGTGGATAGAGGAGTGTGAGGAGAGCGTTCAAAAGCTCAAGACTGCTTTGAGTACAACCAAGTATTGGTATTGCCTACAGGTTCGTAGTTTTATACTATTTATTGTGATGCGTCGCGGATTAGTCCTGGCGGGGTGTTGATGCCGGACCATAGGGTGATTGCCTACGCGTCTAGACAGGTGAAGGTGCATGAAAAGAACTATCTGGTCCATGACCTTGAGTTAGCAGCTATTGTTCTTCCCTTGAAGATTTGGAGGCATTATTTGTATGGTGTCCCTTGTGATTGATTACCGGAGTTTGCAGCATCTGCTCAAGCAGAAGGATCTCAACTTGCGATAGTGGAGATGGTTAGAGCTGCTTAAGGACTATGATATCACCATTTTATACCATCCCGTGAAGGCCAATGTGGTGGCCGATGCCTTGACTCGCAGGGCGGAGAGATTGGGGAGCTTAGCATATTTACCAGCAGCAGAGAGGCCTTTGGCACTGGATGTTCAGGCCTTAGCCAACTAGTTTGTTAGATTGGATATTTCTGAGCCGAGTCGAGTTTTGGCTTGTGTGGTCTCCTAGTCTTCTCTTTCTGATCTTACCAGGGAACGTCAATATGATGACCCCCATCTGCTCGTCCTTAAGGACATGGTTCAGTATGGTGATGCTAAGGAGGTCACTATTGAAGATGATGGTGCATTGAGGATGCAGGGCAGGCTATGCGTGCCCAATGTAGACGGATTGCGTGAGTTGATTCTTTAGGAGGCTCACAGCTCGCGGTACTCCATTCATCCGGGTGCCCATGAAGATGTATCAGGACTTGAGGCAACATTATTGGTAGCGTAGAATGAAGAACGCATAGTGGAAATGTGTTGCCC
>NW_017690256.1:5187-5743 GCF_001879085.1 Nicotiana attenuata
TGGGACCTCGTGTATTGGGCGTGTTTGATTGCTCTTAGTGGTTTTGAAACCAGAGCCAATTTATTATTGCTCAGCATGGTAAACTTTGATGTTATCTTGGGCATGTACTGGTTGTCGCCCCATTATGCTATTCTTGATTTTCACGCCAAGACCATGACACTGGCTATGTCAGGTTTACCGTGATTAGAGTGGAGGGGTACCTTAGATTACACTCCCAACAGAGTTATTTCATTTCTTAAAGTTCAACGAATGGTTGAGAAGGAGTGTGATACGTATCTAGCTTATGTGAGAGATGTCAGTATTGATACCCCTACAGTTGAGTCAATCCAAGTAGTAAGGGATTTTCCTGATGTATTTCAAGTTGATCTTCCGGGCATGTCGCCCGACAGAGATATCGACTTTTATTGATTTGTTGCCGGGCACTCAGCCCATCTCTATTCCTCCATATCGTATGGCCCCTCCTGAGTTGAAGGAGTTGAAGGAATTGCCTGATAAGGGCTTTATTCGGCCCAGTGTGTCACCTTGGGGTGCTCCTGTCTTGTTTGTGAAGAAAAAA
>NW_017690257.1:0-561 GCF_001879085.1 Nicotiana attenuata
CAGAACACAACCGAACGATCCATCCAATACCGCACGGTAGAGTAATAAGGGTCTACCCGGCTCGGGCGGGACTAAAACTAGCAATGTTGACAAGTATTCCTTGATTCTATCGAAGGCCTTTTGGCAATCATCGGTCCATTTGGTAGCGGCGTCCTTTTTCAACATCTTGAAGATCGGCTCACAGATAATGGTAGATTGTGCCATAAACCAGCTGATGTAGTTAAGTCTCCCCAAGAAACTCATTACTTCTTTCTTATTCTTTGGCGGTGGCAATTCTTGAATAGCTTTGACCTTTGATGGATCCAGTTCTATCCCTCAGCGACTCACAATGAACCCAAGTAGTTTTCCGGTAGGAACCCCAAATGCACACTTCGCGGGATTCAGCTTCAAGTTGTACCTTCTCAGTCTATTAAAGAATTTCCTCAAATCTTCCATGTGATCAGCGGCTTTCTTGGACTTGATGATGACGTCGTCTACATATACTTCGATCTCCTTGTGTATCATATCATGGAAAATGGTGGTCATGGCCCTCATGTAGGTGGCCCCTACATTCTTTAACCC
>NW_017690257.1:4794-5743 GCF_001879085.1 Nicotiana attenuata
TTCCTACTCCGACCAGCTTGTCGCAGTATGTTCTCAAGTGAACCCTGGGATCCCCTGTACCATCAAACATTTCGAACTTGGGAGGTTTGTACCCCTCGGGCAGTTCGACATCGGGCTGTATGCTTAGATCTTCATAGTTTAGCCCCTCAATTCCCTTACTTCCTTCAACCCCTTGAATTCTGGTGGTCAACCTTTTAAGCTCTTCGGCCATGTTTCTGATTAGAGAATCCTTATCATTGGACTCGGGTGTGCTTGAGATGGGCTGGGCGGAGTTTGGCACAGTCTCCACGTAGACGGGGGTGTTGTGTTGGGTGGGGCAGTGGTCATTTGTGGAGTTCAAAGGTTCCAGGATGAGTAGTGGAATATTGTTGGGATCGTGGCAAGTATTGTAGTGGTGGTGAGGAGCGGGATGATTTTGTTGCTTTGGGATAGTTTGTGGAGGTATGGGATTCTGAGTTTTTGGGAAAGTAACTTCTGGAGTGGTGAGGGAGAATGACAGACTCGCCAAATTCCGGACTTGATCAAGTTCTTCTTGGAACTTCAATAGTTTTTGTTCTAGTTGAGAGGTATTTTCCTTGGAGACCAGAGCACCACGAGTGACCTCTACCCGTTCAGCTGAGTTGTTCAAATCTTCCATTCTTCTTTTGCTTTTGTGTCTGACAGGACTGGGAAGAGGAGTAGGTGGAGGGCCCCTGGATCTTGTAAAATATGATGATGTTGCCAGAGTTTACGAATAACCTTTGGGGAGGGGAATAAACAAAAAGTAAAAACAAAAAGGTGATAAGTCAGTAAGGATTATAAGGAATGTTGCAATTTAAACACGTAGTGCAGGAAATATAAAGCGCGTCCTAATTTTGGGGACCTCGTTGTGCCCGAGGTAGGGCCTAGCGACAAGTTAATTTGGAGAACTTAGAATGCTAAATGCCTCATTTTAATGATAAAAGGTAGA
>NW_017690258.1:0-1348 GCF_001879085.1 Nicotiana attenuata
CAGTCCGAGCGAGGTCGAACTGCCGAGCTTTGAGGGCGAAGGCACTTAGCCATAGCCCTAGTTCGAGCGAGGTCGAACTGTCGAGCTTTGATGGCGAAGGCATTTATCCTGAGCCCTAGTTCGAGCGAGGTCGAACTGTCGAGCTTTGATGGTGAAGGCACTTAGCCTGAGTCCCAGTCCGAGCGAGGTCGAACTGCCGAGCTTTGATGGCGAAGGCACTTAGCGTGAGTCCCAGTCCTAGCGAGGTCGAACTGCCGAGCTTTGATGGCGAAGGCACTTAGCCGGAGCCTTAGTTCGAGCTAGGTTGAACTGTCGAGCTTTGATGGCGTAGGCACTTAGCCTGAGTCCCAATTCGAGCGAGGTCGAACTGCCGAGCTTTGATGGCGAAGGCACTTAGACTGAGCCCTAGTTCGAGCGAGGTCGAACTGTCGAGCTTTGATGGCGAAGGCACTTGCCTGAGTCCCAGTCCGAGCGAGGGCGAACTGCCGAGCTTGATGGCGAAGGCACTTCGCCTGAGTCCCGTTGTTTACATCGATGGTTCAACGCCTCTGGCGTTAAGTGTTGGCTTCATTTTGGCCTGTGGTTGTATGTTGTACCCGTACTACTATTGTTCGCTTGACCGTGGCACTCAGGTTGCTCCGAGGCGATTTTCGATTCCTCGTTTGAAACACCTCTGCGCTGGTTTCCGGCCTGATACAGTATGGTGGATGAGAGGGGGATGCTCCATTCTTTTGCCCGGCGCTCGGGAGGAGAAGGGGGGACGCTTTGCATCACTTCTTTCCTCGCTCGGGCCGTTCGAGGTCAACGGGGCGGAAGATTTCTGGCTCCCGTTGGTGCATTCGATTCTTTTTTTTTTGTTGATGCGCCTCCATCTACTCTGGTTCGAGTCAAATTTTCTTCTTGGTGTTTCTTTTTTTTCTATCCAGGAAGAACTAAGTATTTCACTAGGAAATCCCCACAGACGGCGCCAAATTGTTTGTCTCAAAAGTTGTTTAATACTTTCTAAGCAAATCAATCGATGTAGATGAAGGGGTAAATCGTAGTCAACATTAATTAATACTGGATCAAAGAACATAATCATAAAGATAGAAGAATTAATTGATATGACACCTGAGAGGTTTTTATTGATTATAGAAATTTGGCCTGCCTCTCCTTGAAGAGGTTCAGGAGATTACAATCAACTTCTTTCTTCCTCCTTGGAGGTGGAATCTCTCTCTCCGTCTCTAAGATTGTATTGTCTCTCTCTCGTGGATTTTTTCCTCCTTCCCTTTAAGGGGTTCTTCTGCTTTCTATTTATAACCCAAAATTCCTTATGCTTATCATATTTTGTTCGGGCCGGGTCGGGGAG
>NW_017690258.1:4820-5743 GCF_001879085.1 Nicotiana attenuata
CCAGTTCGAGCGAGGTCGAACTGTCGAGCTTTGATGGCGAAGGCACATTGCCTGAGTCCCAGTTTGAGAGAGGTCGAACTGTCAAGCTTTAATGGCGAAGGCACTTAGCCTGAGTCCCAGTTCGAGCGAGGTCGAACTGCCAAGCTTTGATGGCGAAGGCACTTAGCCTGAGCCTTAGTTCGAGCGAGGTCGAACTGTCGAGCTTTATGGCGAAGGCACTTAGCCTGAGCCCTAGTTCGAGCGAGGTGGAACTGTCGAGCTTTGATGGCGAAAGCACTTAGCCTGAGTCCCAGTCCGAGTGAGGTCGAACTGCCGAGCTTTGAGGGCGAAGGCACTTAGCCATAGCCCTAGTTCGAGCGAGGTCGAACTGTCGAGCTTTGATGGCGAAGGCACTTAGCCCGAGTCCTAGTTCGAGCGAGGTCGAACTGTCTAGCTTTGATGGCGAAGGCAGTTAGCTTGAGTCCCAGTCCGCGCGAGGTCGAACTGCCGAGCTTTGATGGCGAAGGCACTTAGCCTGAGTCCTAGTCCGAGCGAGGTCGAACTGTCAAGCTTTGATGGCGAAGGCACTTAGCCTGAGTCCCAGTCCGAGCGAAGTCGAACTGCCGAGATTTGATGGCGAAGGCACTTAGCCTGAGCCCTAGTTTGAGCGAGGTTGAAATGTCGAGCTTTGATGGCGAAGGCACTTAGCCTGAGTCCCAGTCCAAGCGAGGTCGAACTGCCGAGCTTTAATGGCGAAGGCACTTAGCCTGAGCCCTAGTTCGAGCGAGGTTAAACTGTCGAGCTTTGGTGGCGAAAGCACTTAGCCTGAGTCCCAGTCCGAGCGAGGTCGAACTGCCGAGCTTTGAGGGCGAAGGCACTTAGCCTTAGCCCTAGTTCGAGCGAGGTCGAACTGTCGAGCTTTGATGGCGAAGGCACTTAGCCTG
>NW_017690259.1:0-2542 GCF_001879085.1 Nicotiana attenuata
CTGGGCTCGCTCATAGGCGCTCGACCACAGTAGGCTCGATATATAACTTACCATCTGATCAGAGGTTGCCCAATAGGGGCCTGCCCATCGATTATAGCTCGATGGTAATGAAAATACTGTAATACTGTATATATAGACTCTCTGCTCTCTTGACTGGAGTAAGACAATACTCAATTGAATATGAAGTCCCGATAAGGAGAATATTGTAACTTGCGAGACTAGCAAAATATACGTAAATTTCGGGATATGAATTTTTCTTTATGGCTCATTAACAAAATCGTGTAATGACAAGATCATGCAAAATGAAAAAAGAGCTTAGCCTTAACATACCTGGAGTAGGGAAAAATCCATATGATATTCTTGGGAAAGATTGCACCGTACTCCTTTAGAATCGTAAATTTCACGCTTTATCCCATTATGAAGTTTCAAACGAGCTATTGATCTCCATTCATTAGCAAACTTAGCGTCCAACTTGCTGGTCGGGATGCGAGAGCAACTCATATCTACAACAACTCCAGTAGCTATAAGTATACCACCAGGTTCGGTGCTCAATATCACATAATCCCCATTTCCTAAGTGAGGATTCAAACTTTTTCATAGGAAAATTATAACTATTAAGAGCATCTCCATCCTGTTGATGAGTGCCCAAGGAAGTCCAATCTCGATGTACAAAGTGAAGAGTAAATTGATTTCCTTTGCAAAAGTTTGTTGGTGTGGTTCGTTCAACTTCTTTAGCCTCCAAGTTATGCCATAATATGGCTGGTTTATTTTCCAAGTTATGTTACTATTAAAGAAACCAAATTCCAAGGAATATTTCACGTGTAAACAAGGCATGTTGTGTCTTGTACTTAATATGTTAAGTTGCCACCTAACTAATATTGATCAAGAGTCATTTGGGCAAAGAGTGGCTTGCTGCCACGTTGGTTTTCTCACCTTTATCAAAAAATTTATCCACTTATTAGTTAACTGGGTAATGTCCTGTTACCCGGTAATCAACCAATTACCCGCATAATGGAGAATTATTTCCACTTTCTTAAAATACTACTCACTTTTCACATACCTTATACACCTTACTATCATGGTCATATGGTACCTTGTATGGTACTAGTCCATAAATACTGGATATTTTAGCTCGGGTCGTATTTTATCCCAAAATACCGAATTTCAACGAAATTCATTTTCTTTGACTTGCTTCCCTTCTCACCTTCACGAATTTATTCATCACTTACAATCCTTATAATCTCCAAATAATCTTTTCCTTGGACTGATGTCAATTACCTTACAACAAATTCAATGCACAATACTACAGGGTGCAACATCGTCGTAACTTAATACTGCGAAGCGTAACATCACCGTAATGTAATACTGCTGGGTGCAATACTGTCGTAACTTAATACTGCGAAGCATGACATCACCGTAATGTAATACTGCAAGGAAGAACATCATCGTAATATATTACTGCAGAGGGTAACATCATCGTAATATATTAATGCAAAGCATAATATCGTCATAATATAATACTGCGGGACGTAATATCGACGTAATATTGCGAGGCGTAACAATACAACTATCCTTTAGAGGTCATGCCCAGATTCACATCAATATAGGAGGTAACTGTAACAACCCAACCAGTCATTTCGAGCTTTAGCATTCCGTTCAATGGTTTAAAACCTTGAGTACTTTCACATGATGTGTTACGACTTACCTGTATGGTTGGTTTTGATTCGGTTGATATGGAGGAGTAAGTCTCAATTGGAAGCTTTAAGTTGGAACAGTTGACCAAAGTTTGACTTTAGAGTGAACGACCTAAGAATCGGGAATTGAGGATTTCAATAGGTTCGTAATGGGGATTTTGGACTTGGGCACATGTTCGGATTTGGTTTTAGATATTCCTAGAAGATTTTGACTCTATTTGTTGAAAGTTGACTATTTAAAGAATTGGAGAGTTTATAGGTTTCACCGGAAGTGTTCAATAGGAAATTGTGTGCAAAGTTTGGTTGTAATTCGGAATGTCTAAGTGTGATTCGGACGCATTTGGCGAAGTTGGAATGTTTAAAAGTTAGGAGATATATTTGATCTTCGAATCTTGGCTATGTTGTTATTTTTGATGTTTCAAGACATGGGATAAATTTGTAGGAAGTATTTGGACTTGTTGGAATGATTGGATGGGGTCCCGGGCGGTCCGGATGTGTTTTGGGGTGGTTTCGGACCACTTGGGAGTTGTTTCGTATTGTTGATATCTGGTGCATCGCACCTATGAATGAAGGTGCGCAGGTGCAAAGTCGCATCTGCGATGGAAGGTTCGAATGGCAGTTTAGGTGCCGCACCCGTGTCGACACGATAATAGTATGGGTGTGAGAATGGGATCCGTATCGGATCTGGTCAAATATTGGTACTTTGACCACGACGGAAGGAAAAATTCGAGACGAGATACAAATTGATTCCCGAAATCAAAACCAAAACTAGGGTAAATTTGAAGAAAATAGCATACTTTATCTATGAAATCAAACCTTTACTTCTCTACAACTTGAGAAAAAAAAAA
>NW_017690259.1:4840-5743 GCF_001879085.1 Nicotiana attenuata
ACAAAGAATTCATATGCATCCCGTGGTCGTACCATGAGCTTGCCCGTAGTGTATATCTCTACTAATTTAAGCTAGCCAAATCTAGGATCAATTAGTACTTTAAGGTTGTAATGTAGGCTAAGGGACGGGTATGATACATTTAGAGATAGTGACTTACCCTCCTAAGCACTTTAATACACTACATTCACAATTCAAGCACATATTCTTCTCAACGAATTCACTTGTCACAAACCATATGCAACGTAGCCCTTACTTTCATTTAAGTACTTCTATACTCCCACTAGCACAAATTATTAAGAATTGGAGGTGTGTATTTTTCTACAAACATTCACTATCATTTTTTTTCTTTCTTTTTCTTCTCTTTTTTTTTCTTTTCTTCACACACTCCATACAATAAAGTTCATCGGCTAGTGCCTTTTGATTTCAACTTTTAGTGCACCAATGAGCCTTTCCATGGTTCCACTCAAAAATTACTCCCCAATATCTCACTTTACTTCTTTTAGCGACTAAGTGCCTTAGGAGGTAAAGGTTCAATCAATATCAAATTAAGAATAAAAGAGGGGTATGGCTTGTAATGTGGGTGCCAAAAGAAAGGTCTATAGGCTCAAAGGGGCTAGCAATGGAAAATTTTATTTTTATGTGACAAGAACATCCATGATCAAGAAAGAAAATGCATACATCATCTCCTAGATTAGCACAACTTACAACTTTGCTTCAATTAACACACGGGGCAAGTTCTAGACTACACAGGATAGCACAGAAAACCCCAAATCCTCACACACATGTTGCACATGACTCAATGGAGACGGTTCTGTTCAACTCTCAAGTCAAGCAAGCACACATAATGAGAAATTTAAGCAACATTGCACTATGTGGCGTCCAAGTCAAACACTGAGAGAGCGC
>NW_017690260.1:0-783 GCF_001879085.1 Nicotiana attenuata
AAGGAATAATTTGTATAGGACGGCGAAAGCTGCGCTGGGCATACCTCGTAAAAAGCGGCAGAAATCTACCACCAAGGAAGGGAGAGGAAGCGTGTATCCGACAATAAAGGGGTAGGCGTAGAACGCGCAATACCCCGGGCGGTCAAAATGGACTATGTCGTCCCCCACCGCCGGCAGTATTTCAACATGGCGAGGATCCCCCACCTAGCCTTCAATTCTGCGATTCCCTCTTCAGTTATGACGGACGGAGCAGGTTCCGGCTCCTTCCCGGCGGGACTGTGAAAATCACTCCACGCTTTTCCAGGGCGAGGCAAGATTTCAGCCACCGATGGGACCTCCTCATCGTCTACCACTTCTGCTCCTCCAGTAGCCAGAACGTCATTTTTCGGCGCCGGAGTTGTGGCAGAAAGATCAGCGCGAGAAGAATCGCCAGCCATTTGAATCGATTTGATAGAGCAAGCCTATTGATGGAATCCCTTCCGGTTATGCTTCACATAGAATCACCAAATCATCTCTATCAATCATGAGCGCTCCTCTTACCGTAAATCTCTCCCGAGTAATTACGATAATTTACTAGACGCTCTCTCCCAAGTTACGCTAGCTGGCTTTGTTTATTACAGCTCACTTTAGATTGCACCCAAGGCTTCGTTATCCCTAATCCCGCGTTTAAACCCGCAGTTATAGATCCCTCTTATACTTTGGGAGTGGTGTTATTCAACAATTACCTAAATATGCACTCTCTCCCGAGTTATGCACACTAAATAGGCACAGCTAATTGAGGAT
>NW_017690260.1:5242-5743 GCF_001879085.1 Nicotiana attenuata
AAAAAAAAAAAAAAAGCATGTAGTATGAAACAGAAATGTGGAAAATTGCCTGCGTTCATACTTCCTAAAGAGCATAGGCTGAATTTTCCAAGAAATTGTACAAGTAATGACGTTTCAGTGTGGGGAAATCTTGAATTAGGTTCATCAGTCATCATCTCAAAGTAGTAGTACTTTTTAGTTTATGTACTAATTCGTTATCCCAAATTCACTGGTCCAATTGGGAGTAATAAAGCCATCCAAAAAATTATTCTTGATGCTTTTTATACTGGTCAAAATAAATCAGTTAAAATTGAAGGGAAAAAAGTGATAGTTGTTAGTTGATACTCAACATAGTTATCGAAAATTAAATAAAGAAATTAATTAAGAGAAAAAGGAAGCCGACATAACATTTTGCCGAAAAGGCTATTTGCTCCATTTTGGTTTTGTTATATTAATATTTTTTGTTTAAAAGTCAAAATATCCACTACCTGCACAAATGAATTTTGAGTAAAAATTAATGTT
>NW_017690261.1:0-640 GCF_001879085.1 Nicotiana attenuata
ATTTATAAGAGGCTGGGGATTGGGAGATCTAGGCCCACCTCTATGTTGTTGCAGCTAGCTGACAGGACTGTAAAAAGACCCTCTGGTATCCCGGACGATGTGTTGATTCAGGTGGGGAAATTTATGTTCCCTGCAAATTTTGTGATCTTAGACTGCAAGGTTGATGAAGAAATTCCCATAATTTTAGGAAGGCCCTTCTTGGCCGCTAGGAGATCTCTCATTGATTGTGAGACTGGGGAGCTCAAGATGAGACTGCACGACGAAGAGATAACATTCAATGTGTAGAAATCTATGAGGCGACCAAGTGAATTCGCTAATTGCTCTCTTATTGATGTCGTTGATGTAATTGTAGAAACTGATGATGAGATGTTGACAATTGAGGACCCTCTGGCTGCATGTCTGATGAATTTAGATGAGGTGAATGGAGAAGAACTGGAAGAATGGGTGTTGGCATTAGAGGGCAGAGGGTTCTGGGATAGAACTCTTGAATTTGTGCCCTTAAAACTTGAAAATAGAGAAACTCCTCCAGCTAAGCCATCCATTGAGACCACAAGCTGAATGAGCCATGCCAGCCCATCTCAGGTATGAGTTCCTTGGGACCCCGACGTCCACATTACCTGTTATTATCTCGATCCAGTTT
>NW_017690261.1:5004-5743 GCF_001879085.1 Nicotiana attenuata
AGTGAGAGAGTAGATGCACATGATTCAGCTATCAAGAATATTGAAGTGCAGATGGGCCAAATTTCGATGTCTCTAAACAATCGTCCTCATGGGACATTACCTGCAGACACCCAGATAAATCCAAAAGATCAAGGCCCGAAGCAGCTGATGGCAGTGAGTCTACGCAATGGCAGAGATTTGGATGTAGATCAAGAGAGGGCTCGAGAAACCAGACAGGCTGAGACACTCATACCAGTGCCCATTGAGCTGGATGAGTCAACGAAACTGATAGAGGTGACAGTCCAGCCTGCCCAGGAAGAACATATCATTCAGATTGAGACTGAGAAAGAAGCTGAGACAGCCCGGGAACCAGTGGTTGAGGTGGTAGCTGATAAAGATGAATCGCAAATCATTAGGAAGAAGAGACCTCCTGCACCATTCCCTCAGAGGCTGGCTAAGTACCAAAACGAGGAGAAGTACAAGAAATTCTTGGAGATGCTGAAACAAATCCAGGTAAATATTCCATTGATAGATGCTTTGAAAGAGATGCCTGGGTATGAAAAAATGATGAAGGACTTAATTTCCCGAAAATTTTATTTCCAAGACTTGGCCATGGTGACTCTTACTCAGACCTGCAGTGCAGTGGTGACTAGACCAATTGCGGAGAAGCTATCTGACCCAGGGAGCTTTACAATTCCCTGCACTATTGGTAATTTTGCTTTCGCGAAGGCACTTTGTGATATAGGGGCCGAGCTTGTTC
>NW_017690262.1:0-5743 GCF_001879085.1 Nicotiana attenuata
AATTAGAAAAGGTCCTCAAAGATTTTCCTTTATAACCATCTTAGAGTTAAAATTTTGATTGAGTTTAATATTTATGCACTAAGATTGTAAAATATATTTAAGTAAGACAAATAATCGGCAATATTCATTATTTACTTTTTCTAATCATATACATAGATTATACATTGGTTATATATAATTATACACATATAATACATATATTATGCATATATTATACATCCACCTACTATTTTTTGTTTAAGTGGATGAGTGTAAACGAAGCATGGTGTCTCTTGATCAGCCCCCTGGAAGATTCGGGGACTGTAGAGACGAAGCAGATGATTGAGGGTGAACCGGGGTACTTCGGTGTTGTTTACGAAGTGGCGGAGAAGGATTGTAATCCTCCAAAAGGACGAGTGAATCTGCCCAAGGAAAACCTCGTACCTTTTGTGGAAGCCGAGGATTATACGGTTCATCGGGGCGAGTGTGAAGGGGTAAGTGTAAATACTTAGATACCCCTCCACGTGAGTGTTGATATCTTCGTTGGGCCCGGGAACGACCACCTCCTTGCCTCCCAGTTGTAGTCCACCCGAACTGTGGGAAATGTGTCCTTTGTAACGGAGCATATGTACCTGCATATTCCCTCACCTCGGTCCTGTTGACCGGAGGCCTTCTTGACTTTGAAGTCGTTTTCAATGGAACAGCCCCATGGAACAAAATTCTTCAAGGGCGGCTCTGGGACCACCCCGGCATCTATGGCTGGGTTGGAAGTTGAATGGGCGGTTTGCTGAGGCACGAATTTGGAAGTTTTTGCCATCAGATTTTGAAAAATATGAAGGTTTGAAGAAAAATATGAAGGTTTGAAAATGAGGATTAAGATTAGAAGATGGGGATGAAGGTATGAAGGTCTGGTTTTAATCTTTAAAGAACAAGTACGAAGATTTGAAGATGAAGAAATAAAGATATAGGAAGCAATGTATGAAGATTTAAAGGGGGTAGAGTTAAATGGAGAATTCGAGGGTAAATCGAAGAGCTCTGGAATCAGAAACTGAAAAAGTGAAAAGGGGGTTGGAGCTTTTATAGAAGAAGAATAATCAATGTGCGACGTTTCGCATTTGAGGACAGTCAACCGGCGGCTGACACGTATCCGAAGTCAGAACGACGCGACTGATAGGATGTTTAGCTGACCCGTCAACTCGGTTGTAACGTACGAAAGAAGGAACCGGGGTTAATTATCGCTTTCAGTCACTTCGACAAATTTACTCTCCGGAAAACGAGGGAACTATCTGTGTACGGGTAAAATCGAGGGCAAAGTTTTTCTCGATTCCCCGATGAGAAAACGATGGGGAAGCATGGATCGGCGTGATTATAATCGAGGCCAGGAACCCCTCATATCGAGATCGGGAAAGAATGAACGATGTATCTGGGATCGGATACGGTAAAGCGACGTACCCCGGATCAAGTATTGCTTCTCGACCTCGGGAGACTCGGTGAACAGTTATGCATGACGGATAGGGGGCCGTAATATTCGTTCTCAACCGGATATTACGGCGCGAATCCCGTTCAGTATCAATTGTAGATCAACAATTACCGGAAGATTTTTTTTAAACATTTTTTAGACTAGTAATAGGACTGAAATTCTCCTACTATATAAATGAGAAGTTTTTTTTTGATCTGACACATTGTAACACGCAATTCAAAGCAATAAAACTTTACCTTTGTCTTCTAGCTACTGTTCAAATCATTACTCACTTGTTCTTTTCTTCGCAACTGAGCTCGTACCGAGGGTCCAATCGAGGACAAGTTCCACTATTCAATCTAAAATAAGGCTTGGTCATTACATTGCGATTGGTTTGATCGTTTCTTTTGTCTTTAATTCATCTATTTTTTATTCTTAATTATTTGTATTGAATTAAACTACGTATCCTTTAAATCACATATAAATTTAACTGTTACTCATTTTTGGGGTAAATAGTTTGACACCCACCGTAGGACTAAGGATAATAGTGGTGATTTGATACGAATCTCCATAAAGAGTCATGTATAACAATACATTTGTCCTCGTCCCTCAAATGTTTGATCCTATGAAACAAAAAAAATGCAACGAAAAATATCGTCATTAAGTAGAAATTAAAACTATTTACCGATACACTTCCATTGAAGAAAAAATAAATGAGCTATTTTTTTTTTCTGAAAAATTCTTCGGGGAATAAACTTGCAACCACTATATATATTTCGAGTGAGGATAGAGTAACTAGCTTATTATGCAATAGCTCGTAAACCACACATAAAATATAAATCGCACTAAACATGTTCGGTCGGTGCAACAAACTCAGACTTGGTATGTTTGGTGTGGAGTGTAAAGAACAAGGATAGAGGAGTAGAAGTAAACATACCAAGACAAGAATAGAAGAGGAAATCGAACCAAGATAAACCAATCTTGGTTTGGAGACTTGGTAATGCAAGTAATTTAGTGTGAAAACAGAGAGAGATGCTTATATAGGCAGAACTATTGTTTTACCAGATTCAAAAGTATCCACAAAACAGTAAGCGGTCAGCTTTCAAACTAACTTGCACTGTGTGTACCGGTAAAATCTGGGCAAAGTTTTCCCCGATTCCCTAATGAGAGAACGAAGAGGAATCACAGATTGACATGATTATAATCGAGGCCAGGAACCCCTCATATCGAGACCCTGGAAGAATGAACGATTTATCTAGGATCGGACATGGTAAAGCGATGTACCACGGACCAAGTATAGCTTCTGGACCTCAGGAGACGCAGTGAACGGTTATGCATGATGGATAGGGGGCATAATATTCGCCATCAATTGGATACTACAGTGCGAATCCCGTTCAGTATTAATTATAGATCAATAAATACTGAAAAAAGAACTTTTTTAGACTTTTGGTAGGAATGAAATTCTCGTACTATGACACATTGTAACATGCAATTCAAAGCAATAAAAATTTGCTTTTGTCTTCTAGCTACCGTTCGAGACATTACTCACTTGTTCTTTTCTTCACTCGCGATCGAGCTCGTACCAAGGGTCCAATCGAGGACACGTTCCACTATTCAATCTAAGATCAGGTTTGGTCATTATATTGCGATTGGTTTGATCGTTTATTTTATCTTTAATTCATTTATTTGTTAATCTTAATTATTCGTATTGAATTAAACTACGTATCCTTTCAACCGCGTACAAATTTAATTGTTACTCATTTTTGGGATAAACAGTTTGGCGTCCACCGTGGGACTAAGGATAATTGTGGTGATTTGGTACGGATCTCCATAAAGAGTCATGTAATAACAATACATTTGTCCTCATCCCTCAAATTCTTGATTCTAGAAAACTGGAAAAAAGAAGCCAAAATATCGTCATTAAGTAGAAATTAAAACTATTTACTGGCACATTTAGGTACTTTCATTGAAGAAAAAAACAAATGAGCTTTTCTTTTTTAGAAAAATTCTTCAGGGAATAAACTTGCAGCCACTATATATTTTTCGAGTCTGGACAGAGTAACCGGCTCACTATGCAATAGCTCGTAAACTACACAAGACATATATACCGCACGTCCGGCCGGTGCAACGAACTCTAACTTGGTATGTTTGGTGTGGAGTGTAAAGAACAAGGTTAGAGGAGTAGAAGTAAACATACCAAGCCAAGAACAGAAGAGGAGATAGAGCCAAGCTAAACAAAGCTTAGTTTGGGGATTTGGTAATACAAGTAATTTAGTGTGAAAACGGAGAGCGATACTTATATAGACAGAACTATTGTTTAACCAGATTCAAAAGCATCCACAGAACAGTAAGCGGTCATCTTTCAAACTAAATTGCACTGGGTGTACGGATAAAATTAGGGGTAAAATTTCTCCGATTCCCCGATGAGAGAACGAAGGGGAAGCACAGATCTACGTGATTATAATCGAGGCCAGGAACCCCTCATATCGAGCCCCGGGAAGAATGAACTATATATCTGGGATCGGACACGTTAAAGCCCCATTCTCCAGATCAAGTATAGCTTCTGGACCTCGGGGGACGTGGTGAACGGGTATGCATGAAGGATAGGGGACCGTAATATTCGACCTCGACCAGATATTACTGCACGAATCCCGTTCAGTATCATTTATAGATCAACAATTACCGGGAAAAGAAGTTTTTTTTACCTTTCTCCTACTATATAAGAGAAAGTTTTTCACTGATCTGATACGTTGTAACACGCAATTCAAAGCAATAAAAGTATACTGTTATCTTCTAGCAACTGTTCAAGTCACTACTCTGTCACGATCCGGATTTCCCACCCTCGGGAGTCGTGATGGGCGCCTACTTGTAGAAGCTAGGCAAGCCACGAAATTATGAATTCTTAACTCCTTTGTTTTAATCCTTTTTACAACATATATTAGCAAGCGATAAACATTTAAATAACAACGAAATATGAGATTTAAGCGAAAGACTTAGACAAAATGAACCAAAATGATAAGGAAACCCACATAAGCCTCTACCCAGAAACTGGTGTCACATCATTCACGGACTACTAAGATTACTACATACAACTGTTTGAAAGAAAGTAACACTGTCTGTCTCGAATACAAGAGATAACAAAACATAATAAAAGATAGAGGAGACGCCGGGCCTGCGGACGCCTGCAGGGCTACCTCGGTGTCTCGGTGGACTGAAGGCTGGCTCCCAAACTACTGCTGCTGTCCCAGTGCTGCCTCGGTATCTGCACAGAGTGCAGAGTGTAGTATCAACACATTCNTCCAAATTTTATAAATTCAGATAAATGATGAATATGAGATTGACTTGCACTTAATGAAGTTAATAGGGGCCTTGGCACCTACTGTTACATTTTGACTACTTTTATGCGTGAAAATACTAATTATACATATATCTAATTCTATCCGAGCGATCAGGTGGCGGACCATCCCATCTCTTCTATATACCGCCGTCAGGTGTAAATGTAATTGGTGGGAGACAGGCTATACACCTACATGATGTTATAGAATGGTCACAATAACTTTTAGCAACTATATTTATACCAACTTGAAGTTTGACACAAAGATCATGACATTCTTCATCCTTCACACAAATTCCCCAGGGGTGCTCTATAAGCTGGTTTTCACACTATTCTGCCTCTGCATCTGTTTTAAAAAAAAAAAAAGTCAAAACTTTATATTTAATATTTTCTCATTTACAAAATAAATGAACTTTCAAAAAAAGATTAAATACTCACATAGTGATGCAAAAGTGAAGATCATAAAAGCCAAAAGGACAATGATTCGTGATGTAGTCATTTTTGCTTCTTGTCTCAAATGCATTAAAAATACTAGTATAAATGAAGAGGGATTGAAGAGTAATAATTCTGAATGTTTTTATAGCAGTTGTTTCATGTGTTTTCTCCAAAGAACCAGTTACTTGTATAATTAAATTCTAAGTATTAAATTCTTTTAATTAATCTTCAGTTTCTTTTTTAATTAATGTGATACACGTTTTCAGTTTTCAAACAATAAATATATGGTATTAGTTAGAAAAGGTTCTCAAAGATTTTCCTTTATAACCATCTTAGAGTTAAAATTTTGATTGAGTTTAATATTTATGCACTAAGATTGTAAAATATATTTAAATAAGACAAATAATCGGCAATATTCATTGTTTACTTTTTCTAATCATATACATAGATTATACATTGGTTATATATAGTTATACACATATAATACATATATTATGCTATATATTATACATCCACCTACTACTTTTTTGTTTAAA
>NW_017690263.1:0-932 GCF_001879085.1 Nicotiana attenuata
GAGAGAGTGCATATTTAGGTGATTGTATGAACAACATCACTCTCGGAGTATAGACGAGAGTCATAACCGAGGGTTTAGAGGTTGGATTAGAGATAACGATACCTCGGGTGCAATCTAAGTGAACTGTATTGTGAATCTAGCTAGCGTAACTTGAGAGAGTGCGTCTAGTAAATTATCATAATTGCTTGAGAAAGATTTATGATAGCTGGAGCGTTCATGATTGATAGAGACAACTAAATCATAGTTATAGGACATATACAACCAAGGATATTACCAACGGGGGAAACCATTGCCTTAGACCTTATTCCAATTGTTTACACATCAAGTTTAGTTAATTTTCAGCTATTGATTACTTTCGGTCTTTAGTTGTTAGAAAAATCAACCATTGTGAATCAAAAAGTTTGGGGAAACAGATTGTGTGAATTTAGTAATCTGACAATAGTAATTGATAGGTTATTTCTCTGTGGTTCGACTCTGGGCATAAATACTCAGATTATATTTGCAACGCCCGCGTAGTCTTTTGCGAGACTCAGTTGAGCGTGATCAAATTTTGGCGCCGTTGCCGGGGAATTAACGGTGTTATCAATTACAATTGAAATAAGTACAAAAATTCTAAGTGTAGTTAGTTTTCTCTATACCCAATCTTTTCATTGAAATTCTAACGTTTGAAATCTTTTGGAAAGCAGGTGTATGCCTAGAAGTTCTTCGAGGACTGGAGAACTGCTAGAAGGACTTTCAGACCCTGAGAAAACATTCAGGGCATTGAACCGTGCTAACAAGAAGCTCCAACAATCACATCAGTCACACCAGCTCGAATTTAACATGGGTGACGCAGAAAACAACATTGGAAACGTTGGGGATCTGCCGGCAAACCCCAACGTAAGAGTAGTGGCACCCCTTGTGCCCGAAGCTGCACTTTATGACTGGGCACA
>NW_017690263.1:5031-5743 GCF_001879085.1 Nicotiana attenuata
GATTTTGCAGGCTTGTCACGCATCAGCATATGGAGGACATTTTGGAGGGGTCAGAACAGCTGCGAAAGTGCTCGAGGCCGGATTCTTTTGGCCAATTGTGTTTAGAGATGCGCACCTCTGGGTAAAGGGCTGCGATGAATGCCAGAGGACGGGAAACATTTCCCGTCGCCATGAGATGCCAATGAAACCAATTCAAGAGGTAGAGGTGTTTGATGTGTGGGGGATTGACTTTATGGGTCCGTTTGTCAGCTCATTTGGCAATAAGTATATCCTTGTTGCTGTGGAATACGTGTCTAAATGGGTAGAGGCTGCAGCGTTGCCCACAAATGATGCAAGAGAGGTGGTCGGATTTCTGAAAAAGAACATATTCACCCGGTTTGGGACACCAAGAGCGATCATCAGTGATGGAGGCACTCACTTCTACAATAGAGCCTTCGAGAAATTACTTGCTAAGTATGATGTATGCCACAAGGTGGCTACTCCTTACCATTCACAGACCAGTGGGCAGGTTGAAGTGTCCAACAGGGAGATAAAGAGTGTACTAACGAAGACTGTGAATGCCACACGAACTGATTGGGCAAAGAAGCTTGATGACGCACTCTGGGCCTATAGAACTGCGTTCAAAACACCAATAGGTATGTCACCATACAAGTTGGTATTTGGGAAGGCCTGTCACCTGCCGGTGGAGCTAGAACATCGTGCTTGGTGGGCA
>NW_017690264.1:0-690 GCF_001879085.1 Nicotiana attenuata
TTATATGCTAAGTTTTCGAAGTGCGAGTTCTGGTTGAGTTCGGTTGCATTTCTGGGTCAGTATTGTAGCAGCAGAGGGTATTCAGGTGACCCGAAGAAGATTGAGGCAATCAAGAATTGGCCTCGACCAGCTTCAGCGACCGAGATTCGGAGTTTCTGGGGTTAGCAGGTTATTACCGTCGGTTCGTGGAGGGATTTTCTTCTATTGCAGCCCCGATGACCAGATTGACCCAGAAGGGTGCCCAGTTCAGGTGGTCAGATGAGTGTGAGGCGAGCTTTCAGAAGCTCAAGACAGCTCTGACCACGACACCGGTGTTGGTTTTGCCCACGGGTTCAGGGCCTTGCACAGTCTATTGTGATGCTTCCCGTATTGGGCTTGGAGCAGTATTGATGCAGGATGACAAGGTTATTGCTTATGCTTCGAGACAGTTGAAGATCCACGAGAAAAATTATCCGGTTCATGATCTGGAGTTGGCAGCGGTTGTTCATGCTTTAAAGATTTGGAGGCATTATCTATATGGTGTGACATGTGAGGTGTACACGGATCACAAGAGCCTGCAGTATCTGTTCAAGCAGAAGGAGTTGAATGTGAGGCAGAGGAGATGGTTAGAGTTGTTGAAAGATTATGATGTTACTATCTTATATCACCCGGGTAAGGCCAATGTGGTGGCCGATGCATTGAGTAGGAAGT
>NW_017690264.1:5084-5743 GCF_001879085.1 Nicotiana attenuata
CTATTCCGCCGTATCGCAGCGCCCCGCACGAGTTGAGGAGTTAAGGACCAGTTGTAGGATTACGTGAGACGGGTTTTAGCAGGCCTAGTATTTCTCTTTGGGGTGCGCCGGTGTTATTTGTGAAGAAGAAGGATGGTTCGATGCGGATGTGTATTGATTACCGACAGTTGAACAAGGTGACGATAAAGAACAAGTATCGATTGCCGAGAATTGATGATTTGTTTGACCAGCTTCAGGGAGCAAAGGTTTTTTCAAAGATAGACTTGAGATCTGGCTATCATCAGCTGAAGATTAGGGCGTCCGATGTCCCTAAGACGGCGTTTCGCACTCGGTATGGGCACTATGAGTTTTTAGTCATGTCATTTGGTTTGACCAATGCCCCAGCAGCGTTTATGGAGTTGATGAACCGAGTGTTCAGGCCATATCTAGACTTATTCATGATAGTCTTCATTGATGACATCTTGGTGTACTCTCGCAGCCAAGAAGAGCACGAGAAGCACCTCAGAGTGGTCCTTCAGACTCTGAAAGATAGTCAATTATATGCTAAGTTTTCGAAGTGCGAGTTCTGGTTGAGTTCGGTTGCATTTCTGGGTCATATTGTAGCAGCAGAGGGTATTCAGGTGGACCCGAAGAAGATTGAGGCAATCAAGAATTGGCCT
>NW_017690265.1:0-625 GCF_001879085.1 Nicotiana attenuata
TTGGGATTATTTATTTATTTTTAGAGTCGCCACTTGGGATATGATTGGGTTTTGGTGTCCCAAGTCACCGATTTAATTTAAATCCCAAATCGAGGAAAATTGTCGACGTCCCAATTGGAGTCTGCGAACCAGAAATTCTGTGTAAGGAATTCTGTTGACCCGAGGGAAGGTGTTAGGCACCCCCGAATCCCGTGGTTCTAGCACGGTCGCTTAAATTATTATAAATGGCTAAAATCAAATTTTTATACATGCTCCAACCTACAGTGCAATTTTATAATTATTTACCGCTTTTAATTATTTTTAAGAAAGTGAACGTCGTTTAAAAACGTGTTTTCGGATCACGTCACATGAAATGCACCCGGATCCTCGACACATTCTTATTCAACGTTTTTGGATTTGGATTTGGGTCTCATGAAATGCGCACCCGTATTTAGGAAGGTAAAATTATTAAAAGCGCGCCTAAAAGTGACTAACGTCTTTTTAACTTTGCGAAGGGCCGTGAAATTCGCTAAACGGCACGCTCCGAATGCTAAGAATTTTTAATTAAGCAATTACTGAGGGCCTCGCAATTTGTATATTTTGTTTGGCGAGGCTCGTCTCACTTTTATATTTAAAGGCCACCTAA